>NW_016160282.1:48418-53756 GCF_001687245.7 Rhagoletis zephyria
TTACAGGAGTGCGCCCCGGTCTTTAAACCTTCCGTAAGTCGCCTAACTCTCTGGTAAAATTTTCGGGCATTCCTCCTGTCGGCCAGCATTTCAAGCTCTTCGCACTCACGTATTTCGGCCATTCTCTTCTTATTGCGGCAAATACGTCTCTGTAGCGGTCCCACATAGCACGCGTTGCGCCCGTTCGCTGCGTGGCCCTGTAGGCGGCATATTTTTTTTCTGCAGCTTCCTGACACTCCTCATCGTACCAGTTGTTCTTNCACCTACTGGTGAACAGACGCTGCAGACTTTAGTGAGCCCTTAAACCGAATAAGTCAGAGTGGCCCCACCGAAGCTCCCTCTCTTTCTGCCATGACCCAAGGCTCCACTCGGATTGGTTACCGCATCTCGCACATGGGTTGCTCACGTTGCCCAGAGTGCGCGAACGAGAACGCAAGAGCCGGGATTGAGTATAGCCATGCAACATACCCAGCGCAACAACTATACCCCATTACACTCCCGAAATGCCTATACCCCATTGCACTCGATTACTGTAATCGTAATCATGAATTGCATTACAATTACATAGGATTACAATTAAATACCAAAAATTTAACGATTACGACTACTGTAATCGTAATCCTAATTTCCATGATTACAATTACGGTAATAGTAATTTCAAAAATTTTAGGTTTTCGATTACTATAATCGTAATCATAAAAAGTACGATGACGACTACAGTAGTCGTAATTGTTGAACTTTAATGATTGCAATTAAAGTATTCGTAATCAAGCTTGTTATAAATACAATTCCAGAAATCGTAATGCTGAAAGTTTTTGGGATTACAATTACAGTGATCGTAATCCTAAGTAATCAAAATGTAATCGTAATCATAAAGTGCCCAGCTCTGATACAAATCCACATGTCAAACATTGTGTAAAAATTATAAAAACTCAGCGAATTTTTACAAAAATTTTACACTTCTTTTAAAGAATTTTCGAAATATTGTTGCGTATGGAGTTTAAAATCCCATGCATTTTTGGTATAATAACGCGCAACTTTCATATGTCTACAAACTACCGTTGATTTTTGGCAATTTTTTTTGTTGACAGTGTTCATTTTCTTCCATATAAAAAAATTTCCTAACATATTTTGTATGAAGAAAATGAGTGACACCGTCAACAAAAAAATTACCAAAAATCAACGGTATTTTGTAGGCATATGAAACTCGCACTTTATTATACTAAAAAAGCATGGGCTATAAAACTGCATACGCGAATATTTTCCAAAAATTCTTAAAAAAATATAAAAAATTTGGGGAAAATTCGCTGAATTTTTATAATTTTTACACAAAGTTTGAAATGTGGATTTGTATGGCGTTTGTTATAGAATATTTTTATAAGAAAATAATTGAAATTAAATTATGTGAAAATAAATAGTCAAAACTGCTTCATATGTGGCGGTCTTAAAATTATGCAACTGTGTGTGGTAGAATACATTCCAACAAAACGCGGCTAGAAGGTCACTACTAGGATAGCTGCTTTTAAAATCCAGCAACCAGTGGTGAACTCCCATATGCATATTGTGGTAAGATGATCAGAGGGTTTAGTGTTAGTAAATAGTGCTGATCTTATGTGTTGTAGCCCTGGGCAGTCATCGAGCAGGTGTGATACTGTGAGGCTGCAGTAGCCGCAAGAGGGGCATGGTGGTGCAGTTTGACCGTTGAGTAGATGTGTGTGTGTAGTAATCGTGTGTCCAATTCTGAGCCTGACAAAAGTCTTTATATTTCTGATAGGCAGGTTTGCGGGATAGGTCGATCGTGTACCATCGGGGTTGCAGGTTTTATAAAAATGCTGGTATTTACTCCATTCTGTTCGCCAACTTTCGTGTTGCTTTTTTTTGCAGAGTTTACGAATATCTGAATTTGTGAGGTAATCGAAAAGAAGAAGAGGTTCGGTGCCAGCTTCTTTGGCTCTTTTATCCGCAATCTCATTTCCTCTAATGCCTGTATGTCCAGGTATCCACATTACTTTTATGGAGCTATACTGAAGTAGGTTTTGGCGGATTTTGTTTACGAGGTGGCAATCATTCGATGGATAAAGAATGGCTTCTATTGAAGACTTACTGTCTGTGCATATAATATGCTTACCATCTTTACGAGAGGAGTACAGTACTGCTTCAAGCAGAGCAGCAGCTTCGGCTGTAAAAGCTGAGCAGTATGTGGGCAGAGTACCGACAGTAATAGTGGCACCAAGTATGTTTGTGACAGCAAACGTTGTACTGGTGACAGATTTCGATCCATCGGTGTATATAATTTCCCAGTCCTCTTTGTATGGCTTCATTAAATATTTGTAGGTATTCGCTAGGGCTGGTTTTGTTCTTAGGGTGATTCTGAACAACGGTGACGAATGAAGATTTAGGAATCATGAAAGGTGGATGGGACGCTGTATTTACTAATGTTGGTGCCGATATTATGTCCATTTCCTGTAGTAATGATATGCACCGTGATAATGCGGATTCTTTCCTAGTTTTGCGTGCATGAAGCAAAACAGAGTTAATTTGGGTAAGTAACAGCTGATTCCGGCAATGCAGCAGTTTAGGTATTAGCATCATTGTATTGTACTCTGTCCTGTTCGAGATATCAGGTAGTCCGGCTTCGGTAAGAACTGCTCTGACTGGTGACGTGGGGAACGCACGTATACTCCTTCTTGCGGCTGCGTGGTATGGTGCATGTAAGAGTTTGATATGAGATTTAGCACAATTGCCGTATATTGAAAGACCATAATCGATTTTTGAAAGTATTAGTGATTTGGTTATGTTTATAAGGGTGTTGGTGTGTACAAAACAGTGTTTAGATGAGAGAAATTTAATTCTGTTTAGCCTAGATAATATACTAGTTCTTATATATTGACAATGTTGTTTAAAGCTAAGTCTCTTATCAAATATTAAGCCAAGAATCTTTAAGGTGTCCGAGTGAGGTATTGGAATGTTATGTAGGGAAAGGGGCGGAAAAGAACAGATATGTTTCCTGCATATGTGAAATGAGGAGCACTTATTAAGAGCAATGTTAGCACCTGAGGTTTGGCTCCAAATGTGTATGCTCTTAAGGATATCTATGAAATTTAATTCAATCTGCCTCAAGTCTTTGATCTTGGAGAAGATAAGGACATCGTCGGCGTAAATAACATGTTCTACGTGACTAAAAGAAGCAATTACTGAGCTTAGTTCGTTAAAAGCAATTGTGAACAGGATAACCGAGAGTGGAGATCCTTGTGGTATTCCATTATAGAGATTGTGAATACTCGAGTTATAGTTATTGACTCTAACGATGAATTTCCGATTTTGTAGGAAAGACCTTACAAAATTATAAATTTTTTTTCCGATCTTCCAACGCTTTAGTTCTCTGAGTACGAGGTGAACACCGATTCTATCAAAAGCTTTCTCAAAGTCTAAGCTCAATACAGAGACGTGGTTTCTGGTTGCTAAGGCTGTAGAGGCAAAGTGTTCGAAATATATCAACGGTTCTATAACACCTATCCCTTTTTGGAACCCAAATTGGTGGGGAGATAACAATTTATTTGTTTTAGCGAACCACATAATGCGCGTTGAGATTATCTTCTCCAAGATTTTGGACATGCAGGGAAGGAGGGATATCGGTCTATAGCTAGCTATAAGGGAAGGAGGCTTGGTGGGTTTAGGGATGGGGATGATAGAGGACATCTTCCAATCTTGAGGATATACACCGCTGTTAAATATTTCATTGTATAAGTTGACGAGTCTTGTTTTTAGAGAGTTGGGAAGGTTTTTTAGGATGGGGTAGGTGATTTTATCTTCACCAGGAGTTTTCCCAGACATTTTGGATACTGTGGATTCAAACTCATCTGAGGTAATTGGAGCTTCTATCGCTACAACGCTGGGAGAGGGAGAAAGGTTGTCATATATTTCTGCTGTAATTTGTTCTTTAAGGGTATTGAAGTGTATGTGGAAGTTGGAGGGGTGGGAGTATTTTGACCAAGAAGAGGCAAATTCTTCTGCTATTTCGCTTGGTGGGTATATAGGACCTTGAGGTGAGTGAATAAAAGGGATGAAGGAGGATGGTGCATAACCAGTCAGGATTTTTATGTCTGCCCAGACCTGTTTTGGGCTTGAGCGTGGATTAATATTTGCGGTAATCCTTTCCAGTGATTTATATTTGGCGATCTTAAGTTCTTTTCTGAATGCCGCGTTTGCTTTTTTATAATAGATAAGGTTTGTGTCAGTCCTATCTTTTTTATATTTAGCCCACAAAAGTTTCTTATTGTTTCTAAGCACAGTTAGGTGATTGGACCAGTACGGCAGTTTTGCTCGAAATTTTTTTGTGCTGTTTTGGGGTATGGCTACATGAGCTGCTGATCGAATAATAGTTTTTATCGCCGCGGCTTCAGCGTTAATATTTTTTAAGCAGGGGCTTTTGTTTGATAGGGATGTGGCAATCGAGCGGAATTCAGACCAATCAGCCTTGTCAGTAAGGAATTTCGATTTTGGTTTGATTTGTGACCAACCAGGGCAGGATAGTGAGGTGATGAGGGGAAAATGGTCGCTGTTATGGAGTTCATCTAGCGTGCGAGATGATAGTTTGGGGGCGATAGATGCGGATGATAGGATAATGTCTGGGTGGGAAAAGGTCTTGTGGGTAGAAAAGTGTGTGGGTGTACCATCGTTAAGGACTATTAGGTTATGGGAAAGGATTATGTCTTCTATAATCTGGCCTCTACTGTTTGTAGAAGGAGAACCCCATAAGGGGCTCCAGGCGTTAAAGTCTCCAAGCAGAATAATCGGGGTATTGAAAGTATTAAGAATATTTGTAAGTTCCCTGGTTGTGAAATTTTGGTGTGGGGGAATGTAACAATTGATTATTGTTAGTTTATACCCAATGTCAACTTCGACCGCCAAACAGGAAATAGTAGAAACTATGGGGACTTGCTTTTGAACCATGGACTTTTTCATAAACACAGCGATACCTTGTTTGTGCGTTACGATTTGGCTACAGTTGTGGAAGTAGCCTATGTACTTGTTAGGCGGATGGGCTGTATTATTATGTGGAAGGTGGGTTTCCTGTAAGGCAATGATATCTGGGCGGAATTCATTAATCAATATATTGAGGTCTGCGTAATTATTAAATAGACCATTTAAATTCCACTGTACGATACGAAGCATTTACTCTACCATTTCGTCTTGCGAGGGCAAGGAGTTGGGAAGTACAGTGGGATTGTTTGGTGAAGTAAGGTGTGAAAGCAATGCCGACACCATTACGCTTGTTGCTGGGTCATCGACTGATAACATTGTTGGCATTGTATTGAAATCGTATTCTTTATTCTCA
>NW_016160282.1:53781-57592 GCF_001687245.7 Rhagoletis zephyria
GAACGTGTTCTACTACTACGCACCTTCTTAGTTTTCTATGTTCTTTGACAGAAACAGTGGAGAATATAAAACTGGTGGCATTTAATCTCGAGAGGTTGTTGAACTAACTAGCTGTTGGCTTCGCTACGTAGTAATACATATATATAATCCAAAAATTTTGCACGACAGATAGAGCAATTGGAAGTTAGAATGTTATCAGAGAATGTAAAGCGAATAAAGCAGAGAACGTTTATAAATGAGAAGGCGCATTTTCTGTGTGAACTAATTGCTGCCAGAAATTTTGGGGTGCAGTCGGCCAAATATACCACTCGTCGACAAAGTGCACCGCTCGACCGACGGTGTCGGCAGAGAAGTGTCGGCTGCCACCATACCAAAAATTTTTCCGTGCCACCACACTTCGAGCAAATTTACTGTAGTTCAAAGCAAAATGAAAAAATAAGAACGAAAAAGGAAAGAGGAACAGAAGTATAATAAGCACTAGGCAGAGGGGATGCTTGCGGAGGCAGGCGCGTGCTTGTGTCGGATCAAAACAAACTCTAAAATAAAAATGGTAGTCAGAACGACAAGTGTACAAAAGAAGCGGGGAAACGGGGAAAGGAGCGGGCTTTTGTACATTTGCTTGCTTGCCGAAAATATGAATACATGTTTGCGTGAAATCGATTTGGTGATTGCAAATTGAATTTTGCAAACATGTATGCATTTTTCTATTTCAGCTAAACTTATAAGATTTTCTGAGGCAATATTTTGTCTTTTTTCGAGAATCGTCTAGTCATATAAAATCGAATTTTTTATAAAAAGTTACATACCTACTATTTTATTATAATTTAATTAAATATAATAATTAAATATAAATATAATCGAAATATTGAGCAATTTGTACTTAATACTGCCAATTTTTAATTCTTTTTTTAATTTTTCCTTTTTTATATGGAAAACAATTATAATGATAAGAAACTTAAGGTTTGAGCAATAAAGCAAATAATGAACCGGAATTATTTGATGCAAAAACCTTCCGATTAATTGATGCCCAATACCATTTGCTTATTTTACATATTACATAGATTGTTAATTTTTTAGGTAGGTACATGTATTAAAATTATTTTTTACAAATTTTAGTACTTTTTTGGAATATTTATCCTAAAAAAAAAAGATATTTAGCAAAAACAAAATTCGAAAGCATTAAAAAAATTATATACATCAACTGCATAAATGAATTGAAACTGAAAGTATTTGCAAAGAAGTTTTTCGCAAATACATATATGTGGCTATGAAATATTTTTCCATAACTACAATTTCATAGAATCATATTATGCTGCCCGACCTCTTATGGGAATTTTTATGCATACATTTTATAATTTGTTTCTGAGTTTGAAATGTTATTATGTGCACGGTGTGTTTGTACAGTGCTTGGGACTTTTTTCGTTGTGTTTACGTGGGTATTTTGTTGTTGTATATTAATATTAGGTGTTTGTTGTTGTGAGTTGTTTTCATTTATATTGGGTAAGCCGGTTTGATTGAAGGCGAGAGTCGTTTTGTGATTTTCGTTTAAGTTGTTTGGTGGATGATTTGTTTGATTGTTGTTTTGAGTTAGAGTAGTTAATTCATTTAGAGGGTTTTGTTGTTGTGAATTGGTAAGATTTTTTGTGACATTAGAAAAAGTGGTAGAAAGAGAGTTGAAGATAGGGGGATTTTGCATACGGTGCAGTTTGATGGCTTCGCGAATGGAGCATTTTTTGTCTGTTTTTATTATGATAACTTCTTTCATTTGTATGAATTTAGGGCATGATCGATTTGAAGCGGGGTGAGGCCCGGAATAGTTGACACAGCACGATCGAGTGCACGGCTGAGGTGTGTGAGGAGGAAGCGCACACGAGTCACATACAGGGAGTTTGTTACACCGTTTTGCTGTATGCCCGAGAATCTGACAATTCTTGCATCTCATGGGATTCGCGTAATATGGCCTAACTTTGGTGGTGTACCAAGAGATATCAATTTTTTCTGGCAAATGGTACATGTCAAATGTCAGTAAGACTACACCACTAGGAGTTGGCTTACCGTCTACAAATTTCGGGAACTTGAACACTGAAACAACACCCTGTTCGCTTAAATTTTCAATTATTTTGTTCTCTGCCACTTCGTTCAGGCAAGGTGCATAGATAGTACCTTTAGTACAATTAAGATTGTTGTGAAGCTCTATTTTCACATTGCAGACTCCGATTAGGTTTGTAGTGGAAATAAATTTTTTTGCAATGTTGTTGTTTTTTACTAGCAACAATAAATTGCCGTCCCTAAGTTCCGAAATACTTACAATTTCTGTACTAATGTTTTTTAGGGCTTTGTGAACCGCAAAGCATGAATATTTATTGAGTGGCCGGTTGGAGTTTGTGGCGCTTGCAACCGTGGAGTTTTCTTTTTTTGTTGATGGCAAGGCGGGAAAGTTGTCACTTATTGGGTTTTGAGTCTTTTTTCTCTTAGCTTTTGGACTTGTAGATAACAGGGTAAACCTGTTATCCCCAAGAGGGTATCCCCCAGGGGACATAATGATTACACACTACACTACACTATGCACAACGANGTGGAGTTTTCTTTTTTTGTTGATGGCAAGGCGGGAAAGTTGTCACTTATTGGGTTTTGAGTCTTTTTTCTCTTAGCTTTTGGACTTGTAGATAACAGGGTAAACCTGTTATCCCCAAGAGGGTATCCCCCAGGGGACATAATGATTACACACTACACTACACTATGCACAACGATACACGTGGCTTTTCAAATAGATTAGAAAAATAGTATGTGTGAATGTAAATGCAGAATACGCTTTGAGAGGAAAAAGAACGAAAGAAATCACCAGAAACACTGTACGCACAACCTTCCGCGTTGAGTATCAGTCGATGACTGGAAATTTTTTTATATGGAAGAAAATGAACACTGTCAACAAAAAAAAATTGCCAAAAATCAACGGTAGTTTGTAGACATATGAAAGTCGCGCGTTATTATACCAAAAATGCATGGGATTTTAAACTCCATACGCAACAATATTTCGAAAATTCTTTAAAAGAAGTGTAAAATTTTGGTAAAAATTCGCTGAGTTTTTATAATTTTTACACAATGTTATTATACCAAAAATGCATGGGATTTTAAACTCCATACGCAACAATATTTCGAAAATTCTTTAAAAGGAGTGTAAAATTTTTGTAAAAATTCGCTGAGTTTTTATAATTTTTACACAATGTTAGACATGTGGATTTGTATCAGAGCTGGGCACTTTATGATTACGATTACATTTTGATTACTAAGGATTACGATCACTGTAATTGTAATCCCAAAAATTTTCAGCATTACGATTTCTGGAATTGTATTTATAACAAGCTTGATTGCGAATACTTTAATTGCAATCATTAAAGTTCAACAATTACGACTACTGTAGTCGTCATCGTACTTTTTATGATTACGATTATAGTAATCGAAAACCTAAAATTTTTGAAATTACTATTACTATTAATCGTTAAATTTTTGGGATTTAATTGTAATCCTATGTAATTGTAATGCAATTCATGATTACGATTACAGTAATCGAGTGCAATGGGGTATAGGCATTGCGGGAGTGTAATGGGGTATATTCGTTGCGCTGGGTATGTTGCATGGCTATACTCAATCCCGGCTCTTGCGTTCTCGTTCGAGCACTCTGGGCAACGTGAGCAACCCATGTGCGAGATGCGGTAACCAATCCGAGTGGAGCCTTGGGTCACGGCAGAAAGAGAGGGAGCTTCGGTGGGGCCACTCTGACTTATTCGGTTTAAGGGCTCACTGAAGTCTG
>NW_016160282.1:58524-63048 GCF_001687245.7 Rhagoletis zephyria
GTTGCGAAACCACCCCCGTCCCAGCAATGGATTGTGCGTTTGGGACCCGCCACGTAAAAACCACTTCCAGTGAAGAAGCAAGGCAAAGCCTCGGAAGAGACCGCCCCTTATGATGACGACCACGGCAAACGTTTAAAGGACTACGATTTGAGGGCATGCACCTGGAATGTCCGGATCCTTAATGGGAAGGTGCCTCTGCCCGGCTGGTTGATGTCCTCGTAAGGACAAAAGCTGACATCACCGCCATCCAAGAAATGCGTTGGACGGGGCAAGGCAAGCAATGTCTGGGGCCTTGCGACGTCTACTACAGCTGCCATGTAAAGGAGCGGTGTTGGATTTGTGGTGGGAGAGAGACTCCGTCGGCGAGTGCTGTCGTTCACGCTGACGCTAGTCATTCAAAATTGATTTAAAAAGTTCAGAGAAATGTGCTTACAGAAAGAGTATGAATATCGAATTAAAGAGCAGTTTCTGTAGAATTTAAACAGATTCAAGTTTTTGGTGCAGAGGGACTGGTAAGTATTAAAAATGTCCTTTTAAAATTTTATCCTTGCAATTTCGTAGTATTTGTTTTTGAAAAAATTATATGTTAATGACCTATATACAGTCGATAACATCCTCGAATTTCGACCTTCTAACTTTATCAGCTTAAAAAATTACCCTCCTCTTCGTTCTTGTGAATCCAAAAAATTTTAATTATTTTAAGTTCTAAAGAAATTTGCTCTTGCATTTGGTACCCATATTTTTATTCTACATCGCATTGAATTTTTTAAATAATTTTTGGAATTAATCATATCATTGAAACTATAAAGTCCTGTAAAATAAATCCTGACGTCAGAGAGAAAAAATAAAAACGACCCTTTAAATAAAAAAGTAGGTTAAAAACGATAAAGATCGCTTAAAATCGATCTCAAATTTTGTACTTTCGCTGTAGAAATTTTAGGTCTATGCTATGTAGTTTGACTATTGTCAATTAAATCTAATTTTTTGTATTGCATGCGCTCCATGTTTGTCGTTTTCAATCTCATAAATTGTTTATAATTTAAAAATCAAAAGTTATAAAAACCAATTCCATTGAACCGAGAAATATTATTTTCTACTTTTTAGTCCATTTATAATAGCGTGGTATATTAAAACGTTTTTTAATTTTATTTTTTATATTTTAAATTGCATTGTCATCGTGATCGGAAGTATGCTGAATGTTTCAAGTCTCTAGCATGTCGGGAAGTTAGTTTAAAGTCGATTGGAAATTTCCGCGGGATGGGCAAGTTAAATAAAAGCTTGTAATAATAATAAAATAATGGAAAAAATATATTTAAAAAAACAAGCTTTTATTTGACATGTACAATCAAAGGAATAAAATAAAATAGTGTAACAAAAGATTTTTTAGTAAGAAAATGTGGTTAAAACTGCACTAAAATGAGTAAAATAAAATAAGTTAAGCTTTCGTCAAAGTTTCTAAAAGCCAAAAGGTGAAAGAAATTACTCAAACTCTAATGAAAATTACTAACAATTTTTATTCATTTACTTCAGTTTTAAAAAGATTGTCGCGCGAATAGCGAACCGGCAGTTACATATCTGCATACATATAACCAGGGAACGGATTTTTAGGACCTAAAAACCTATAAAAAAGGCAAAATAAAGTAACGAAATAGTATGGAAAAGGCAAAATAAAATAGCGAAAAAGGCAGGAAAAAGCACTAGGTATTGCAAAAAAGGCAAAAAAAGGCAAAACAAATTAACGAAAACGGCAGGAAAAGGCAAAAAAAGGTATTGCAAAAAAAGCAAAATAAGGCACTAAAAAAGACAGAAAATACGAAGAACAATCAATAAATATATTTATTTTAGAAATGCTTATATTAAAAGTAAAAAAAGAAAAACTATGAAGTAGTTTCATTATATGAAAAATTTGTACTTTGAATCTTTGACTATTTTATCCTTTCGAGTTTCTAACTCATAAAACTTTAATCTGTATAGTTATAGTAACATTGAACCACACGNGTGCGTAGGCAACTGGCTGAGTGAGTGGTGATTGTTGACAATGTTAAAAATAGATTTGTGGAATCGCCGCTATCTTGAAGAAAAGGGTGTAAACGTTTTACGCAATTTACATCGATATCATTCATTTTTTCGGAAAAACTCAAAAATACTTTTTTGTTGGCCAAAAAAAAATGTACACTTATTGTTTACGGATTTTTGTTTAGCGTCGTTATTTTGCATGTTCAAAAAAGTTTTGGTATAAATTTGATTACTTTTCAACAGTGGATTGTCCTAAAACCATTAACTGAATGAAAATAATTCCTTATAATCGCAATTCTAGTAAGTAAAGCATAAAATATTCGAGTAGGGTTAAGCACTACGGTCCATTGCATAGTGTTTGGAGAGTGGGGTCACGAGCGCTGTAGGGATTCTGCCGCTGCGGGATTAAGGGTCTTTTTTGCCACCGATGTGCATATCTTTAAAGGCAATAATTGAAATCCGCAAAGCTTATATATTTATTTTCAAACTAAAGCACAGATTTGGTTCACATTTCAAATCCCTTTCCAACTCCGACATTCCATGCGTTACGTGGTATCTACCGTTTACTTCCGACTTTTTTTTTTTAATTTTTATGGAATATTCATTATTTTAAAGATTACTTTGAATTTGAGTATAAAAGTACAACTGATAAAATAAACTAAATTATTAAAGTGTTATACCGACATTTGAATTGATAACGACGATTTACATACATATGTATTAGGGCGGGTCAAATTTTTTGCATCAAAGGCACATCGCGATTATGGTTATTTGGGTTATTTCAAGCATTTTTGCCCAAGAAACCATAGGTCTAAAATGAATTTCGAGCCAGCGATTTTTTCTATCTAGTTTTTTTTTCCGAAAAGTGGCTCACCTGTTGAAACAGCTGTATTGTAGCTTGATGTTACAAGTTAGTTGGAAGCTATTGTTAAGTATACAACTAAATTAATTAAACTTTTTGTTAAATGAGTGACTGTACAGGGTGGTAGTCACTATAAACTAAACGTAAATGTGTGTTTACACAGTTTATTTTTAATGTAAAATTTTGTTGTGTTTAATAATTAAACATGCGTAGCAGTTTTATTCTGTACATTTTTTTCTCAGTGAACAAAGATTTTGGTAACTTTTCTTAGCAACTATTGGTAGAAAAATCGTTGGCGCGTGGCAACCTTGATTAGCGTTGACGAATTGACGATTTCGTCGTCATTTTGACGTTTTTATAGCTCAATGACGATTTGATGATTTTTCCCCCGTAATGACGATTTTTTATTTTATTCCGTTTTCTTTTATCGAAAAAAATGTCACCTTATATTGCAATATTATCAGAGTGCAGCTTTGAAAGAAAGATAATGCAATATTCATGTGAAGATGCTGAAAGAAGAACACGAAAACTTGACAGCCCTGGCGCAGGGCAGAGTAAATGCAATATTATTTCGAGAAAGGAAAACGCTATTAGTTTTTCCACTAAATTACATATGTATGTATGTAAAAAATTTCTTACAGGAAAACGTAATCCAAAATACAACAATGCATATATCAAGTTTTTTTCTACAACCATGCTTTTAGTTATATTAAATTTGTTCTAGAATTGTAACCAAATAGTTAATTTGCACTGGTGACAATGATTTGAAAGAGAAAGAAAAGTAGGAGAGGGAATTTGTTCAGTCAAAATTTTCTATGTTAGTAAATGCTAATGTTACACTAAGGGTCTTCACATCCATTTTGGTAGTTTTGGTAAATTCCTGGTTGACACTCGGTAATTGTACCAACTGGGAACATCCTTTTCAGTTTTCTTTTGTTAGTCTGGTAAACTATTTTTATCAAGAGCGGATTCGTAGCTTTTTACCTAAAACAAAAAGAAATTGTAACAGAAAATTGAAGGAATTTTATTTACTCATATGCGTTATGCCTTTCGGTAGCGGGCGGATTTAAAACTGAATAAATATCGAACAGCTGATTGAAGTTTACCGACTACCAGAAAAATTATCAAGCTTCCTTCGGTAACCGGTACACCGATAATAAAATAATTTTACAGAAACCAAATACATTGGGAAAAATTACCGAACAGCGAGTACCAAGCTCGGTGTGAGTACCCCTACTTTAAAACTGGATTAAAATCTTCAAAAACTTCCATCCAGTGGAGTTCAATTATTTAAAAGCAGTTGTGTTTTAAATTGTAATTTTAAATTGTCGTTAACAATTGCAAATCCACTTTTATTAATCCATATTCAATGTGGGTTCTATTTGGTTTTGTAATGTGTGGTCATATTTATTGGGTCGTATGCATAAAACCTAAGCAAATTATTTTTCTTACATTTCAGACCTTTCACTCAATTTTTATACCCGAGCGCACTTGTGCACAAGGGTATTACAACTTTGTTCACATAACGGTTGTTTGTAACAGGCAAAACGAATCGAGATAGATGTAGACAAATGTATACATAAATGATCAGAATGAAAAGAGAAATCGATTAAGCGGTGACTGTCTGTCCGTCCGTCCGTCCGTCC
>NW_016160282.1:63151-67120 GCF_001687245.7 Rhagoletis zephyria
AACATACCACGGTATTGAAAATTGGCAAAATCGGACTGTAACCCCGCCTACCTCCCATATAACGGTAATATTCAGAAATACGAAAACTGCGATATTTTAGTAACTACTGAAGATAATTCACTCAAAATTGATATTTACAATAATTTTTAGACGAAAAATAAGAATATTATACATTTTTGGAAAATGGGCGAAGCCACGCTCACTTATGCACCGATTTCTTCCAAGCTTTGCACAGTTGTTAACCTTGGTATAGCATACGAAACTGCCGAAAATTTTAAAAATCGGACAATAACCACGCCCACATCCCATATAACGGTAGTTTAGAGAAATGCGAAATCTTCGATAAATCAGTAATTATTGAAGCTAATTTATTCAAAATTGATGCTTGCAAGAATTCTTTACCAAGAAATACGTTAAGGATAAAATTTTGAAAAATGGGCGTGGCACCGCCCACTTATGATCACATATATGTATCTCGGTGACCGTTCCACCAATTTGTACCAAACTCGGTGTGGTTATTGTGCTTGCCACATAGAAGCAAAACGTTGAAAATTATTGAAATCGAGCTAAAATTACGGCCGGTTTTCATATAATAGTTAATTTCAGAAATGCTTGAAACTTCAATATTTCGAAATTGAAGCACGCTAATTTACTCAAAATGGATACACCCCGGTTTACCATGTAGCCGTAGCTTTCGGAAAGGTGAAAAACATACATTTAATACTTGCGCCGGGTATNGTTTTCATATAATAGTTAATTTCAGAAATGCTTGAAACTTCAATATTTCGAAATTGAAGCACGCTAATTTACTCAAAATGGATACACCCCGGTTTACCATGTAGCCGTAGCTTTCGGAAAGGTGAAAAACATACATTTAATACTTGCGCCGGGTATTTAATGTTCGGCTCCGCCCGAACTTAGACTTTCTTACTTGTTTCAAATAAATTTAAGTTAAAGGTATGCAATTTTAAGAGAACGCAATTGCTTAGTTTTTATGTTATGTATTGTATGCAATTTCTTAATTGTTAAAAAAATGCAGTAAAAAAAAACTTTGACGATTTTTTGGCCGAAATGACGATTTTTTTAGGGTAAAGTGACGATTATCCAGCGAAAGCTTTCGGCAACGCTGACCATGATACGTAAACGAACTACGGCGCTGGCGTTGCTCGCGAGTAATAATTGCCCACCTATGATTTAAAGAAATGGGGTGTCGTCCATTTCCGCCATAACGTATGGAGAGCATAGTTTTGGGCGCAACCGACATCTACCTCTAGAGCAGTGCTGTCCAATCGGTAGTTCGCGGGCGCCTAGTAGCTCGCGACCTGTATTTTAGGTGCCCCAAACAAAAAGATGGACAGAAAAATACTCTGTACCGAACTACGCCATTTCCGGTTGTAATTGCGAAAGTAGCAATTGAAAATGAGAATCGTAAATTTTAAATGCGAAAGTGAATTGAAAAGCGTCAATTGGAAATGATAAAGCTGCAACTCAAAAATATAATAGCCAACTGTAAATAATATAAGATAAAAAAGATTTTCAAAGATATTAATGAAGAAATTCCCACTGACCATGTAGATAAGGCTCTCCGACTTGGCATTTTTAAATTATATAATTGAAACACATATTCTCATAAAAATACAAACGTCGTTCGGAGTCCCCTTTGTGTGAAAAATTCAAGGCGCACGCCACAAACTGGAGGAGAAGCTCGGCCAAACACTAAGCGCCAATCTATTATTATTAATTGAAAAAACTAAACAATCTCAATTAGGGTTTTCAGAAATTATGACTGCAATCTCACCGTTTGTGGGGAAAATCGGCATATGAAAGGGCTGTCGGCAGAGAAAAACTGTCAGCTTTTCCCGTCGTTTGCTCTTCTTTTGAACTCGAAAATTCTGGCGGGGTACAATCCATTGCATTACGTGCAAAAAGTTCTTCAGTT
The DNA here is from genome assembly GCF_001687245.7 of Rhagoletis zephyria. Lineage (NCBI taxonomy): Eukaryota > Metazoa > Arthropoda > Insecta > Diptera > Tephritidae > Rhagoletis > Rhagoletis zephyria. Next base: position 65,091 of record NW_016160282.1, read on the forward strand.
ACTATCGATATACGAAAAACGGTGCAGGAATACAAATGCAAGGATCCGTAACTAATAGGTGGTTTTTGCGTCAAACGATGTGGGGAATTTTAATTCGATGAAATGCATCATAATGAATCAAAATTTTGAGTTATTTGTTAGTTACGTCCTTTTGCATTTCAGTTTACCATGTTAGTTACAGATTTTTACATTTTAGGTGACGAAATGTTCTCTATGGAACCAGTATTTTCTTTTTCCAAAAAAACGATTTATGGATCATAATGGAAACACTGCTTTATCAATTAAGAGGAAATTGTTGTTTTCACAATACAACGAATGTTCGTTATCTATGTGCATTCCTTTATTTAAGCTAGCTGTACCAATTTTATTAATAAATAAAGGGTTTCATACGGATCAATTAAGATTGAAGTTTATTAAGGCGGTGCCCGCAAAGCAAAGCAATGGTTTTAAAGTAGCCCTAGGTCCGAACTCTGTTGGACACCACTGCTCTAGAGTTTTGATATGATACCTACCGGCGAAGTTGATACCTACACCTTTTCCAATTGAACTTCGGATATCGTTAAATGTACTTCAGATTAGCCAACTATACTTCAGAAACTGTAAAATATACTTCAAACTAGACAATTGTACTTCGTCTAAAAATTATTGTAAATATCAATTTTGAGTGAATAATCTTCAGTAGTTACTAAAATATCGCAGTTTTCGTATTTATGAAAATTGCCGTTATACGGGAGGTTGGCGTGGTTATTGTCCGATTTTGCCCATTTTCAATACCATCCATCCTACGCCCGAAAGAAGTGCACGTACAAAGTTTCGTTAAGATATCTCAATTTTTACTCGAGTTATCGTGTGCACAGACGGACGGACGGACGGACGGACAGACAGTCACCGCTTAATCGATTTCTCTTTTCATTCTGATCATTTATGTATAGATTTATCTATCTCGATTCGTTTTGCCTGTTACAAACAACAATACTTGTTCAACGAAAATTTTGCACTGTTCTGTCCGACCTGCAACGTGCAGATCACTACCGTTTTTCTTCAAACCTTATATGTAGCTTCATCTTATATATAAGTATATATATTAGGGTTCTTTTTTCCGACTATTGTTTCTTTTTCACTCCTACCTCGCAACTTTTTTGGAAAACACCTTAAAAAACTCCCTGAAAATTTGAACGCTCAATATTAACATTAAGTACTCGCCCCAGGCGCAAATACTTCCCATATAAAATACACGTAAACTTTGATTGGTTTTCTTAAAAATTCTATAGCTCGGAGGCATTTTATGGTATAATCATGGTCAATGATGGGTTTTCTTCAAAATTGAACTTTCGACAAAAAAATCCATTGCGGCGTAACTCTAACTTCCACCAGCGAGTTAGTACGGGTCACTAAACTCAATATTTTCATGAAATTCCCATTTTTTGCCGTTTTTTAAATAACAAGAGCTACAGAAAAAATGCAAATCACAAAAATTTCGAGGTAGGAGTGAAAAAAACAATATTCCCAAAAAGGCCACCCTAATATATATATATATCTGTGGTCATAAGCAAAAACCGCCTAAGTCGACTTAAGAAAGAATTGAGTTATATATGCTATCGTATTATGCAACTTCTATTCCATGTTTATGTGCAACTCACATCTCGTTAGCTAGGCTATTTAAAAAGTTATAGAAGAAAATATTTTGGTTTCTTCATAAGGTTNATGCAACTTCTATTCCATGTTTATGTGCAACTCACATCTCGTTAGCTAGGCTATTTAAAAAGTTATAGAAGAAAATATTTTGGTTTCTTCATAAGGTTAACATAACTATCCAAATCTTTAAAGCATTTTTTCTCGAATACAGGTTTTTGGACTTAGACGATTAGTGCTTATGACCACAGATATATATACATATATTGTAGACCGAGCCGATAGCCATAGCAGCTAGTGCTTCAGCCCCTTCTCCCTTTAGTCTTAAAATTAATTTTTAAGTCTAAATAAATAATAATAATAGTAATAATAATAATAATAATAATAATAATAATAAT
>NW_016160283.1:0-1939 GCF_001687245.7 Rhagoletis zephyria
TGTCGGTTGGGTGGGAATGGAGGGTAAAAAGCCGTTGGGATTAATTAATAATAATATATATATAAATTAAATATATCTCTTTCATATCACATATCCTCATTTGTTAATATAAAAAGAAAGAAGATCTCAATGTACTTTAAAATACACTGTTTAAAAACTAAATTTGATTTATTTAAGTTAATTTTTACGAATTTTACTGAAAAGACTTTAAATACACTCTAATTTTTTTTTGTTTATTTGCGCATATTAAGAAAGGTAACCATTTTCCTCTTTTAATGTGTGCAAATTTGCACACCGTGTAATAAAATTAAATACTGCCTGTTTACTTTAACATACCAAATTTGTCGCAGAGCGCAAAATAACACATAAAATGATTAAAATAGAGTAAATGTAAGCCCCTAGTGTTTATTATTTGTAGGAAATGTTGTTTTAGTTTCAAAATTTTTGCAACTTTAAATATTTCATGTGTATATGTATGTGTATATTTTAAAGATCTCAAGTTCAAAATCGAATCCTGAACATCTTATATGTATGTATATTTATACAGATTCCTGTTGCAAAATAGATATTTTTCAGTAGTAGTTTTACACACACTTTTTATAGTGTACAGGTGCAAATGTAACATATTAATTGTTATTTTTTATACTTACTTTGCCAAATACTTATGTATAAAAGATGTAATTTATAAATTGAAATTACAAATGTTTGATTTTATGAAATATAAAAATATACACGTATTCCAAGTCCTTAGGATGGTTTAAATTATGTCATTTCTTCAAAATGTTTGGTTTTCTTACAAATTATGAGATGGATACGTAAAAAAGAAAAATAAATCAAAAAATGGATACATTTGAATACATTTTTGGCTTGGTCGGTGATACATTTTCTTGGGACGACGCGGCAACACTGCTACTGGCCAACCGTGGTGAGTTGCCATTTTAAAGACTTTTCCACTCAGCTAGTTTTAGCGATTTTATTCATAATGATCGCAATTTATTACATTTGCATTTTGCAGTCCAAAAAATCAACATTACATCCAAGGTGTATTAAACAAGGTGTGATTGACAACCCAGTGTGGCTCTCTTTTAAGGTACTAAAATGTCAAAAAACACAAACAAACAATTTTTTCCAATTTGAAATTATAGGAGCGTTCTTACGAGAGAAATGTCAAATTCAATCACACTTTGGTAAATACATTTTATGACCAAGTTTTATACTTTATTTAATGCCATAAAATCCCAAAACTGGTTATAAAACCATATAACGAAGTTCCAATTTTGTTTTTGTTAAAAAACTGGTGGTTTTTTATAAACATATGATCTCTAATTTTATCAAATAAAGTTTAACTGCAAAATTATAAAAGAAACTTTTATTCATGAGTCTACAAAATTTAAATGATTTAGCAGGATTCTAGCGATTTTTGTTTATTAATCTGGCGGACGGCAGAAACAGAAATGGCAACACTTTTGGTGAGTACCGAGCTGTTTTGTAATTCACTTCTGCATTCTCAGCGTTCAGTTGGTCGCAAATTTTCAAAGGGATGAGTTGTTTTTGCGCAGATAATTTTTCTTTAGAAATTTGCTTGGAAAAAAAGGACAATCATGCGCAGGCATGGGCAGAGAGTTAGCAGGTGCTAAANTAGATATTTTTCAGTAGTAGTTTTACACACACTTTTTATAGTGTACAGGTGCAAATGTAACATATTAATTGTTATTTTTTATACTTACTTTGCCAAATACTTATGTATAAAAGATGTAATTTATAAATTGAAATTACAAATGTTTGATTTTATGAAATATAAAAATATACACGTATTCCAAGTCCTTAGGATGGTTTAAATTATGTCATTTCTTCAAAATGTTTGGTTTTCTTACAAATTATGAGATGGATACGTAAAAAAAGAAAATTGGATACATTTGAATACATTTTTGGCTTGGTC
>NW_016160283.1:4340-19141 GCF_001687245.7 Rhagoletis zephyria
GTATAAAATTCCATGCAATGGCGACGGGTCCCACGTATGTAATAAGGTATATGTGGGGACAACTAAATCAAAGTTAAAGACAAGGATTTCCGCTCATAAGTCAAATATTAAATTAAGGAACAACTCCTCGGACAACAAGACGGCCTTGTCATATCATTGTAAGAATACGGGACATTATCCAAAATTTGACAACGTAGCAATTTTAGAAAAGGAAAAACACTACCATAAACGCTATACTTTGGAAATGCTACATATTATGAACACCCCTAACAATAAAAGGATGAACTTCAAATCGGACACCGACAATTGCGCGCATGTTTATCGCAACTTAATTCTAAGACAACAACAATTCATAGCATAGGTGTCATGTGTTCGTTCGCAGTCCACTGTCATTCCGTACCTTATATGTTTCGGACAACAACAAAAGAGAGCTGCAGTGATATGCATACATATTTATGTCTTACTGTTCGTTTTCCTATGTATTGTTGTTCGTGGATTTTTGTTTACAATTACTGTATTTTGAATTGTTTACATTCTCATGTTGATGTTTTCTACTGTCTCCAAATTTGCTTGTTTAATTATTGTTTTTTCGCTCATCTGTTTCAGTCGATCAAACATTGTCAAATGTGTAAGTTGTACTTGTTTAGGTTTATACGTACATATGTATTAATGTGTGTAATTATAATAATGTATTTTTCAGTCCTGAGGATGACTTCAGACTGAAGTCGAAATATCGGCAAATAAAAACAAATGTATAATCAAAAATTTTATTTCGATTTTCATGTGGCCTTGAGCTCGAAAAATATACAATACTGTGTAAAACGAACGGCCAATAAATAAAAAGATAATATGTATAATCAATTTAAACTTTATTGATTTATTAATAAAAAAAATTAAATTGGTCGGCATTTCATGATGTTGAATTATTTTTAATAAATAGACTACAAATATAGTTAGAAATTGTTCCTCTATAAACAAAGAGGTGAATATAATAGCCTTTGGCAATATACATTGCATAAAATGGGTTAATACACGTACACGGCTATTGCTTACCCTTTCGGTTTTAAATTTTTACCCCGCATCAAGCACCTGCTTGCCCGCGCTGCTGCGCGCGAGCTGCTCTGCCACCAATCCCTAGACTAAACGATAGAGCATAAAAATACGTGTGAGTTGCTCTTCCACAATTGTGGTATGAAGCGCCGACCACTGATCTAAACGCTTTGTCGATGGCGACATGAATTTTACGAACGCGGCAGAGACATCATGAATTTAAATGAGTTTGACATAAAAGAAGAGGAAGAACCTTATCTGTCGCTGGAAAAATAGAAATAGATCTTAGCTGGCTACAACCACAGTCGTCAAGTAGTCCGGCCGTCGCCAAAATAATTATCTTCATAAGAGTACGTGTTAAAATAATTTGACAGCTGTGGTCCGTAGCTCGTCGTTTTCATTGTGTTTGGGCAATTAGCACGGAGCTGTGGTCGTGAACGCACAGCTACTAGTGAATAGCTCTTGACTTTCAAATAGTTCGCTATAAAAGGCTTGGCTGTTCAGAGGTAGAGTGCCGGCGCCCCACAGTCCTCTGTGAACTCGCACGCCGACGCACAGTGTTTCGACTATATGGAGGCAGATAGAAAAAAAGCATGGTGACAGTAGATAAAACAGCCGGTTGGACTTAGAGAGGGAAAAGTAAAAGTCACAAATACCACATTTCACATTACTTACTCCCCCCCTCTTCTTCACGAACAATGCATAGAAATACGGGAATCGGCGCGATACCGAGTAATTAATTAAGTTGTCTTTGGCGATTAACCCATTAAAGAAAATGTTTCTTTTTCAACTGTAATCAATTTTTTAAATATCGTGGAATATTCAGGTGAAGGTATTTATCATTTATTTGGTACTTTCCTATTTTCTTACCAAAAAATTTACTTTGAAATGTAGATGCTAAAGATTATTAGTAAAAAAAAAGTGTGAGTACCGGTCCGTCAGGTCTTGAAATTAGACGAATGTTTTAGTGAATTCTATGTAGTTTTAGAATGTATAATTTGGTCTTTGCGCGCGACTTTGCAAATATATGTAATTTTTGATTCTCTTAATTTTTGATTTTCAGACCGTTTTGCATAAGAATTTCTCGAACAATGAAAAAATCTCACCAAACATTGCGAAAAAAGCGAGAATTTACACTTAAGTCATTTTATAAGGTGGAGTGCAATAAGGCCCGCGGAAGTAACGCCCATGGGCTTTATATCCCAAAAAAAGAGAAATAAAGTCCATGGGTGTTATTCCCATTTCGAAGGGGAAATAGCGCCCACCAATAAAAGGCAATAGAGCCCTCGGGCTTTATTTCCTTTGCGAAAGAGCAATAATGGCCGCAGGCTTTATTTCCCATAGAAAAGGAAATATCGCCCGCTTGATTTAAATAAAGCCTCTGAGTAGTATTTTCTCTGGTTTTATTTTACTGAAGCATTCCAATTATGTACACAGGCATACATCTGCATAAAATGTAACGTATTTTAAACGAATTGCTCTCTATTTTTGCATACAGTGTATTTTTGCCAATAACTGATAAGCGAATTATTGGAAAATAAAGGTAAATTGTTACTGTCTTTCAGCTTTCAATGCAATGCGCATATTTGTTCTCAGCGTCTTAGGTTTTTCAGTGGTGGCGCACAAACGCGGACCTCCGCCAAATAGAAATTTAAAAGTACCAAAAAAGGTGTCATTCTTTTTAATCCTTCCTATTTAGCAATCAAATAAGAGCCAAATTTCAAAAACATGAGTGCAATGATAAAATAATATAAACCAGTTGAATAGCCTTTAGAAATTAGAAAACTTTAGTTGAGAAAAAGAATTACGCGCAAAGGATTTCACAAAAATGTTTCCAAATGTTATTTTTTTTGCCCTGCCACTGAGGTGTGTGAAGGGAAAGGAACAACAAGAACAGTGACTATCATTTGACAAATCATTTGAGTGGCAAGACTGATAGAGATTTCTGTCACTGGATACCTACAAGTTTCTATCAAATTCTAAAGGGCAGTGTGAAAAATCTGATGTAAACATTTGTGTACATGTGATCTTTCGTCTTCCTCCAACTTATGGCCTTATTTAATGGTCTCTTTTTAACCAACGCAAAATTTGCAAATGTGTTAGTAAGATAAATGAGAATGTGTTAGTTTCCATCACACAATTCTTGTAGGGTAAATTTTGTACACTGCGTATACTTTTGAAATCAACGCGATGGTTGATTGAATTCAATAGCTCTGATCCAATACTTTTCGTGTAAAACTGTAAATGTCAAACAGCAAAATTACTCTCTGAAGTGAGAGTAAAAAGTAAGTAATAACAAAAAGTACGGGAACAAAACAAACATCCTGTAAAAACGTCAACCAGTGATCGCTTGACACTTTTCATGATTTTACCAATTTCATTCTCTACACAACTCTCCAAAAATCGCTCTCATTTACAGGATTTTGGAGGAATTTGGAGTATAGGATCATTTTTCCTCTAACTTCCTACAAGTTCATGTAAAAACCTGTAAGTTCATGGAGTACTGGATCAGAGCTAATGCATACTTTACATTTTTGTCACCGCCGCACAGTGCGCCCGAAATTCAAAAGTGCGGTCAAAATTCTAAGGTATAAAGAAATGATTCGAAATTTCGTACTATGGGCTTTCGAGGTCGCTAATTCCGCTGTTAGAATTGCAAAATTCAAAATGGCGGATCCAGTAAGGCGTCTGGTAAATTTCGAGCTTTTTAATTAGAATTTTTAGAAAGATTTTGAGTATGCAGTTTTATAGCCCAGTTTTAGTGACAAAATGCAAGTTTGAAGTAGCTAGGACTTACCGTTGATTTTTGAAATTTTTTTTGGCACTGTAGCCAGTTATTTTCTACCATACGAAGTATGTTCGATTATATGAAGAAAATAGGGAACACCTTCTACAAAAAAATTTCCAAAAATCAACCGTAAATCCCAGCTTCTTCAAACTTGCTTGAATTAAAAAGGTGTTCTGGTTATTTTATTTATAAAAATAAAGGGCATTCTTTAACAAAATCCGTGTAAATCCAAGTTTCCAAATTTGTGCAATATTAAAAAAAAATTCAAGAAACTTTCCTACAAATTCCGAGCTTGATTCAAAAAAATCAATCGTAGTTTTTAGCCATCTGAGGCCTGTACGTTATTCTACTAAAATTCAATGGGCTACAAAACTGCATCTAATTAAAAAACTCGAAATTTTAACGAAAATTTGTTGAATTTTTTTAAATATTGCACAAATTTAGAAACTTATATTTACACGGGTTTTGTTAAAGAATGAACTATATTTAAAAAGAAATAACCAAAATTAAATAACAACGAAAATAATACGTTAAAACTTGGCAAAAAGTAGGGATGCGTATCGGCAATGAAAATTTGATATATCGTTATCGCGATATTCCAAATTGACGATATTCAATACCGATATATCTACTAAAATAATATCGATATATTGAATATCGGCAATATCGATTCACACCGACCTCGTTGCTTTGTTAGTAGGCAGTTTTGCGTATATTTCGTTTTCGTTTCGTTGGTTTTTTTTTAATTTACAAACGCCAAATACATATACGTAAAACTACCAAAAAAACACGAATAAGCATAAATTTATATCACGAAGTTACTGTGGATAAGATACACTCTAATTATTTTGAAAAATAGTAACCAGAGTTCAACAACTTTGATTTTCCCATCCTCACAAGCAAGTCTAGGGGGTATACTTACGGTGACCATCCGTCCTTTATTTTAAAGGACAGTCCTTTATTTTAGCCCCCTGTCATTTATAATTTTTTTCAAAATAAAGGACGCCTTTTGGCCTTTATTTCTTAAACTGTCCTTTAAATCGGCTCTGCATTTTTCAGAGGTAAATTTTTAAACGCAGAATATGAAAAATAAAAGTGCCCCTTATAAAATATAATGAAAACCTTTGCCATTTTTTTCCCACCCCACTTAAGGGTTTCTATTTAATCGGTAATCTTTGTATAACCTATAAAGCACAGGGAAAGTTGTGCCCAGGATCGTGTTGCACGCTGAGTTTCCAGTTCCACTGAAATAGAACAATAAACCCTCTGCTTCACAGTGGTTCAAAACTGGCATTTAGTGTTCGTAATTAACTGGAACCTTCATTTTTCACTTAATTTGTTTACTTTTTATTTTTTTTATGAAAGCCTGCAATATTTGCAAGAGACCATTTGAGCCTGCTTTCTGAATTTTTATTTGATTATATTAAATTTTTAGTGCAAAATTCAGAAAAAGTGCCCACTTTGAAGAAAATTCATTCTCCTGTTTCAGTTAATAAATGTTGCATAACAAAAACTAGTTGAAAACAATTGTATGGTGCTCCCAAAACAAAATAAACACACAAAAAAAAGTTTAAATGTTATAAGAAAATGCTCACCAAAATAAATATTTTTTTTTGGTTTTTAGTAAAAATTTGTTGGAAAATTAAGGCTCCGGTAGATTATGAACATTCAAATCCAATTTTGAACCACTGTGTGCTGGCCTCGTCATGCAGTATGAGTTATGGTAGAAGCATTTTGGTAGCAAAGGAAGGCGAAGTCCTTGAAAAGGATTTGGCTTCATTTTTCGCTACAGCAGGGAACTTGTACAATTAAATAATATAATTAACTGGTAAATATTTGATTTAAATTACGATATGGGTAAGGTACTTTTATCATACAAGTAGTATGTACGTATTCCCAAATCATTTTGAAAAAAATTTCCTTAGGTATACTCTGTATTGCGATTCGAAACTCAATTGCTGCGATCCTCCTTTTGAGTAGTTGTTTCAGGCGAGCTGATGTCAATTACCTTTGTTTATAAAAATATATTTATTTGTATTTACTCCTAACATATTCACTGTTATTTATACTCTGGTACCGTCTTGTTTTCTGTGGAATGATAATTTTTCAAGTGTACAAACAAATTAGTTGTCCCTCCAGAGTACGCAACACTTTTCTGGCAAGTTTTGCATTTCGCTTCTCTATCTTTTAATCTTTGGAGATATCTCTACGCTGCACTTTTTGGAACCATGATTTCGGTAACACTTTCGATAACGGAACGCGGCTCTGGGGGCTGAAATTCAGAGTATAGGTAGGGTAACATTATTTGGCTTAAATCAATATTTTGCTTTACTAACAGCATTTGCGTATATATTGTTCAAGCAAATGCAAACATTTAAGTAAAATCCGCGGAACTACAGTTTTAACACTTTTTCCGAGAAAGAAAAATATATCTGCATATATTTATATACACATTTCCCCGACATATTCATGGTTGAAAATGGAACTATGAAAATGCTCGTACTTACCAAATAAAATCACTAAGCACGTATATTTTCAAATTATGTTCAAAAAACTTTATGAACATGAGAGATTTCTGAGTATTTTAAATGAAATTTTAACTTTAAAGTCACTTTTGATGGGAATGAAATTTTGGTGATAACATGCACGAGAAAAAAATTTTCCAGATATCGAAACAAAATATCGTATCGATACCGTATCGCAACTTTTGATATCGATATAAAATAACCGATATTCACAAGAACGATATTGATATATTGAATATCGTATCGGTATCGCGCATCCCCAGCAAAAAGTGGTTTGGCTATAATTTTAAGGCAGTGGCACTCGATTGGTACATTTGTACAGATTAGTACAAAATAAAAAAATTGGGAATAGTCAAAAGATTGGTACAATACAGCGATGTTCTATGGGAAAATTTCAACAAATTAATTTTCGTTATTGGGATAAAGAAAAATATTTGGGTATTCACACAATAGGGATACGATTTGCACCAAATTTTGGCAAATACCTAATCGTGTGACACTGCCTTTAAACTTGTATTTATACGGATGTTGTTAAAGAATTAACTATAAAAAACTAACCAAAATTAAATAACAACAAAAATAATATTTTAAAACTTGTGAAAATTTGGTGCGGCTATAATTTTTTCGACTACTGTACATTAGTCTGCATCACCAAAAAAAGTTCCGGTTTTTCCGGCGGGATTACACAATTTTTATATTTTAAGACTTCAACCAAAATATTTCGGAAAAATGTTAAGATTTACGTGAGCTGGACCGGTTTGAAAATACCTCCAATAATGGAGTTTTTTATGAATATAAATAGTATCTTAATGGATTTTTTGGAAAAAATCCCCTCAGGTGACAAAACAGTTTTTAACTTTTTTCAAAGATTTGTGTAAGAAAAACTTTAATAACTGCTCCAAAACTTCACCTCATATAGACTTATGAGGTATAAGGGGAAAGGCATTTGCTCACCCTTTTTATTCTTTGCAAAAAACTCCTTCACGTCCCATTTTTCTTTACTCAATACCAAAACATCTTAATTCAACATGGAATGACACTCGTTTATCTTACCTTCGTCTCTCATAATTTGAATGAGCTTATTCGCAAAGAAATTAAAAGGGTGAGAAAATACCTTACCAATGATACCTCATAAACAGGGAACGGATTTTATGGAAATTGCCTTTTTTTCTGCTAAAGAATGAAAGTTCTGCCAGAAAAATTCCAAATGCATCTTGTGGATCAATGCTACTACAACTATAGAGAGTAAAGTTTTGTGAATAAAAAACTCGAAAAGAGAAAATAGTCAAATATTCAAAGTACAAGTTTTTCTTAGTATTATATTATAATGAAAATAGTTCATAGTTTTTCTCTTTTTACTTGTAAAATAAATATTTCTAAAATGAATGTATTTTTTGATATTTTTCAGTTTTTGTCTTTTTAGTGCCTTCTTTTGCTTTTTTTCGTGCCTTTTCCTGCCCATTTTGCTATTTTATTTTGCCTTTTTTATAAGTTTTTATGTCCTAAAAATCCGTTCGCTGCTCATAAGCCTAAATTGGCTTTGGCTGAGTTATTCAAGTTTTTCTTAACCCAGTCTTTGAAAAAAGTTAAAAAAGCGCATCAAAAATCTCTTTATTATGATTCCGTAGAAAATTTTTTTAAATATATTTATGCAAACTTTTTAAGCTTAAACTGTTTAGTCATCTGAGGTAGTTTTTTAAAAAAAAATATTCAAAAAACTGTTTTTTATTAATAAAAATCTCAATTTTTTTAGGTATTTTCAAATCGGTCCAGCTAACGTAAATCTTAATATTTTTGCGAGATATTTTGGTGGGAGTCTTAAAATATAATAGATTTTATAATTCCAGTGGAAAAACAGTACCGATTTTTTTTTTTTTGTATGGGGAGTGATGTAGTCTACTGTAAATAAGTTGACCATGATTACTCGGCCGTGCTATCATAGTAGCACAATGCTACTAAGTGCATTTTAAAATTTTCAGGCAAATGCGATTATCGATTATATTTTTTGTTGTTTGTGTGAAATATTTTATTTCTATCAGTATTTTTCTTTTAATCAAAATATGTTAAAATAAAAGTGAAAATAAAAAAATATTTGGCTAGAATGACGAGTTTTAAAAAGGGGCGTGGGAATTTTTATCACCTTTAACTTCGAAACCATAACTCACGTGAACCTGAAATTTGGTATGCAGACATATCTATGGTAGGTGCTTATAGTAGGGTATATATAAATTAGTTTCTAAAGGGAGGCATGGCGCATCCCATAGGCGGGGAATTTTTTAACAGGTATAACTTCAGATCGATAAGTCACGTTACTTGTTAATTTTTTTTATATATTTTTTATTTAATCATGGTTAAGCTAATAACAAACGTCTCGGATTTTCAGCAAAATTTTCGATCATCTCGCGGTTTTCGGTAACGAGCTTTCTATATACGCTCATGAGGCATAGCCCAGAAAGCCTTTCTTCTCCTGTTGTGCTTCTGAGACGGATTTTTATTCGACGAAGTGTACTAACCGATCGCTCCACGGTCGCTGTTGCGCATGGAAAAGCGCTCAAAATGGAAATACACTTATTTATCGCTGGTAAAAGTTCGTTTTTTTTTCTTTAAATATATCTAGAACTTCAACATCCTTCATATCTTCTTCAGACAAGGTCTTTTCCTTTTTTTAATAAATTGTACCAAAGAATCAGTTTACTGCCCATATCTAGATTATAGATCTTCGAGAAAATACCCAGTTTCGAGTTCGTGTACGATGATTTTGCTGGCTGGGAATATCTAAAAATATTTGTTCTATGTATATACATATATGTACAAACATACATTATAGGGAAGGTCTCCTTTTTTTTGATTTAATCTTACTAATATTCTAAATGTGAAAGTTTGTATGTTTTAATGTTTGGGAAATCATCACGCGGAAACGACTGAATGGACTTGCATGAAATTTGGTACGCAGATAGCTTATAGGCAAGATTGGAAAATAGGCTACTTTTCTTAAGAGTTGCCACCTGTTAAAAAAGTTTTAATTAAATTAATACGCGGAAACGACTGAACAGATTTGCACGAAATTTCGCACAGAGATAGCTTATGACCTATGTTGGAAAATAGGCTACTATTTTAAGAGTTATCACGTATTAGGAAAGTTTAATTAAATTAATACGCGTAAATGACTGAACTGATTTGCATGAAAGTTTGCATCCTCTCATATGCCTACTGATGTGACGAATAATGTGACTGGCAATGCACAATGGGTAAAGGTGTCGCATAAACGGCATAACAATAATAATAATATTCGCATAATAGGAACTAGTGATAATACTGATCTAATTGTCGCTGACCGCTACAAATTGCTTCATTTGGCCTCTTTTTCTCCATCCGTATCTGAGGATGACATTAAAAATTATGTAGCTAAACAAATTGATTTAGACAGAACTCTAATCTCATGCTCTAAACTAATTAAAAAAGATGTCTCAGCTCAATCCCTGAATAGGATTAATTTTAAATTAGGAGTCCCTGAGTCCTGTTATGAAAAATTACTATGCCCGGATATCTGGCCAACAAATGTTACCGTTAAGCCTTTTCTGAATTTTCGGAAGGGTCGACGAAAGCTATTACGGACGTAGCAAGTAGTACCCGACTGCACATACAAAGTAATAGAGAGCTGAAAATTTACTTTCAGAATTTATCTGGTATGAGAACCAAGTCTGAAATGGTGCACAACTTTAGTGAGCAAATGAATTACGACATCTTTGTTTTCGTCGAAACATGGTTGAATGAGAATTTTTTTGACGGTGAATTCTTCAACTCAAATCTGTTCAATGTATTTCGTAAAGATCGTGATGCTGAAAAAACTGGCTGCCTTCGAGGAGGTGGTGTTCTTATTGCCATTAAGCGTCAACTGCAAGCGTCTTTGGTCACACTTTCGAATGGTGATTCTTTACTGGATCAGCTTTGTGTTTGTGTTAACGGTTCCACACCGCAAGACTCTTTGTATCTTCTTGCGTCGTACGTGCCCCCGGGCAGCTCTTTCGAATTATACAAGGCCCACGCAGATAACATTGCTTCATTAGTCTTAAACAACGTTAAGGAGCATCACCTCTGCGTGCTCGGCGATTTTAACCTACCTAATATTAATTGGTCAACCAGCATTTCTAATAATTACGGTCTCACGCCAAATAATGTCAACTCAAGTCAAGAATTGTATTTCATCGATAATGTACTTAGTCTTAACTTAATTCAAATTAATAATTATTTTAATTCTCTAAATAGGCTACTGGATCTTATATTTATAAGTGACAATTTTTGTTGTGAAGTTAGTGAGTGCCTGAATCCAGTTACTTCTAAGGACAGACATCATCTACCACTTGTTGTCGAGTTTAGATTTTATCATTTTCCTCCGGTTACTACTGTGAGTAGACCAATCTTTAATTATTCTTCGTGTGACTTTGTAAGTCTTAATGATATTTTACTTGAAATAAATTGGGAGGAGCTACTTGGTGGGCTTGATACATCTGTCAGCTTTTCCGCTTTCAAGTCGATCGTATACACCCAATGTTTAGATAGGATCCCCCTGCGGGTAAAAAGAGCCTATAAATTACCTTGGTACACTAAAGAATTAAATAAACTCAAGAATCTTAAAAACAAATTCTTAAAAAAATTTCATAAGAGTAAGAATAACTTCTTCTTCAGTAAATATAAGCTATACTTAAAGGATTTTAATATTTTGAATAAATCTCTTTATTCCGAGTATATGCGCAAAATAGAGGGAAACATTAAATCGAATCCCAAAAGTTTTTGGAAATATCTTAAGGACAAAAAAAGTTCCGCTAGTGTGCCTACCGGAGTTTTCCTTGATGATTACTCGGCGAAAACTCCGGATGAGGCAGCTAACTTATTTGCCGATTTTTTTAAATCGAATTTTTCTGTGGACGATAGTAGTCTACCGCTTGATTTATCGAATAGTCTGAACTCTGCCTTAAATTTCGGAGCTCAACATCTTTCTACTGAGGATATTATTAGAGCTGTTAACGATCTCAAATCTTCTTCTCAAACAGACGGATTTTCCCCCATCTTATTGAAAAATTGTCCGGCCCTGGTTTTTCCTCTTCAACTTATTTTCAACAAATCACTCTCGTCTGGGATCTTTATTGACGATTGGAAGGTTACGTCTATTACGCCTGTCTTCAAAAGTGGCAACAAAAATGATGTGCGTAACTACAGGCCCATTTCCAAACTGACCACCGTCTCCAAAATTTTTGAACATGCAGTCAATGCTAAGTTGAGCTTTGCGGTTAAGTCCCTTATTTCTCCCTATCAGCATGGTTTCGTTGCGGAGAGGTCGACGATTTCTAACCTTGCTGTCTTCAGTGAGTATTGCGTTGAGTCCTTTTCGGCTGGCTCGCAGGTTGATTGTATCTACACTGACTTTTCAAAAGGNTCTAACCTTGCTGTCTTCAGTGAGTATTGCATTGAGTCCTTTTCGGCTGGCTCGCAGGTTGATTGTATCTATACTGACTTTTCAAAAGCCTTTGATAGGGTCTCTCATCGAGTCTTAATTTATAAACTGGGATGCCTTGGTTTTCATTCTTCCTTTCTGTTATGGTTAAGTTCATATTTATCCAGCAGGCGGAGTGTTGTCACTGTGGATGGGGTATCCTCTATTCCCTTTATTGCCTCTTCAGGGGTACCACAGGGGAGTATACTAGGTCCATTATTATTTAATCTTTTTATTAATGACATCAGTAACTGCTTTACTTTTGCTAAATGTCTCCTGTACGCTGATGACCTAAAATTGTTCTCAATTATTAAGACGCCTGATGATGCAATGAAATTACAAGATGACATTTCCAAGTTACGTCTGTGGTGTCATAAGTCTCATCTGTCCTTAAATGCATCTAAATGCTTTCACGTGACCTATTCTAAGTCATCTAATATTCTTCGCTCAAAATACAGTATATCAAATTGTGAACTTCAATGTCTTAGTGAGATTAAGGACCTTGGGGTTATATTTGATAGCAAGTTTTCTTTCAACAGTCATATTAGCCACGTAACCTCTAAATCGTACTCAATGCTGGGTTTTGTTAGGCGCAATACCGCAAAATTTTGTGACCCATATACTTTTAAAGTTCTCTATACCTCTTTTGTCAGGTCTCACTTAGAATATGCCGTCTTTATTTGGCGACCTAGTACTATGACAGCTATAAATAGACTGGAGAGAGTACAAAAACGCTTTCTTAAGTATGCTCTTTGGTCGTTAAATTTTGTGGAGCCCATACCACCTTATGCTGCTCGTCTTATGCTGATAAGTCTCAAATTCTTGGAGAGTCGAAGATCTATACTCTCTTTGTCCTTTTCCTTCAAAATTATCAAGGGCCTAATTGACTGTCCATACTTATTGGAAAGGATTCGGTTTAATGTTCCTCAACGGCATCTTCGCAATGTGTGTCCGTTCTATGGGGTTAATACGAAAACGCAATACGCTTGTAATGCTCCTGTTAATCGTGCTTTACGAGAGTTTAATTCACTAAGTGATTCACCTTGGATTTTTCGATGCAAAGTGATGCTTTTTTCTCGATGCTTAATTCTGCCTTATAAGTGGTTTGATTTATGCACAAAATTAATTTGTAATCTATAAATTAGTTAAGTACATAGTCTGAAGGATTGTATTCCAAAGACTTATAATTAAATAAAGAAATAAAGAAATATATAGCTTATGACCTAGACTGGAAAATAGGCTACTTTTTTAAGAATTGCCACCTGTTTGAAAATGAAATTTTGTTTAAAGATCGTTTATGACCTGGATTGAAAAATAGGCTACTATCTTAACTGGTTTTCCGATCAGAACGAAATTTAGTACACTTACTGCGGATTTCGGAAGGATGGTCTTAGACTGAAAGTCTAACTGGTGTTTGGTTTCAAACTCGGACAAACTAGACATGTTCATATTGACGGAGAAAAATGGACGTTTTTGTGAAAGAGGCGTAGCACCTCCCATACTGACTGAAAGTTTCATATTGCATATCTCTTCAAATGTTTGGGGTAAAGCACTCAAGCTTGGTATGGAAATACATATGTATGTATTATGTGAAACTAATACCATACTCATGGAGCAAAATGAGAGTTATTGGAAAAGGTGCTGTGGCAACTCCCATGCAAATTGATTTTTCTATGCTGCATATCTCTGGAGGTGTTTATTGCAGAGGACTGGAACTTGACACCGAGATGTGTACATAAAATTAATTCCATACTCATGGAGAAAAATTTGCGTTATTCGAAAAGGGGACATGGTTCCTCCCGTACAAATTTACTATTTTATACTGCTTATCTCTAAAGGTGTTCAAGGTAGAGTACTGGAACTTGGTACTGGGGTATGTAAAATCTGTTCTAAATTCATGGAAGAAGATTCGGGTCATAAGAAAAAGGGGCGTGGCACTTCCAGTACAAATTTACTTTTTCTTGTCACATATCCCTGGAAGTGTTTGTGGAAGAATACTGGAACTTGGTATGGAGTTGTGAATGCAAAATGTATGAATTGCTCATGAAAAAAATGTGAGTTATTAAAAGAGGAGGCATGTCGCCTCCCATACATGCTAAAAACTTCTTAATACATATCACTGGAAGGATAGAAAATCTCTCGAAGTATTTTAAATTTGTTATGGAGATTTATTTTATAAGTGCCGTACTGACAGAATAAATTTCTTTAAATGGAAAAGGGAGAGCCGGGCTCGGCCTTATAACCTAAAGCTCTCTTGAGGCATTTGCTACAGTAATGAGAAGTAGTATTTTATCAAGGCCAGGTTACTAGATTTGAGTTGGAAATATTTAAGCCCACCGTGGCTCCTCCGAGAAGGTTACACGTTCACGCGTCGTATACTGGAACCATTTTAAGGTAAACTTAGAGGGATTGATATCTTTCGTATGCCTAGCGCGCAGACGAGATTTTATAATTTCATAGTTTTAAACGGCCTAAATACCTTAACTCGCTTAAAAAATAACGAGCTATAACGAAATGGGCACAGAAATAAAATCTAACATCATTAAATTATTTCTCATATTTGTATAAAAGCGCGGGGTGAAACCCGCGGGTATAAGCTAGTAATATATATATGGGGCATTTCACCTCGACACTTTGAAACTATGTCTTCCGATCGGGATGAAATTTGCACCAAGGTTAGTCCTAAAAAATAGTAGTGATGACACAAAATTTCAATGGAATCGGTCAAACACACTCCGAGTTGGAGGGTCTAGAATTTTGACATTTTGGTCAAACGGCCATTTTTTCGGATCCATATACACTAATTACACTGGTCTACAAGGGTTTTGCGAATAAGACGGGACCTGATGTTTCCGAACGGATTTTTCGTGCTGAACACGAATCTGGGGTCCAAAACTTCCCATCACGTCACGTTTTCGAGAAAAAAGGGGTTGAAACCCCTAAAAAC
>NW_016160283.1:20163-24085 GCF_001687245.7 Rhagoletis zephyria
ACACTTACACAATAATACGAAAAAAAGAAGACAATAGGTCATATATTAAAAATTAAAAAAACCGCTGTTTCGAGTTACTAAACGCTAATTTTGATTGATACACAAGTTGCATCCCACTAAGCGACCACAAAGCTCTTAAAGAAAAATACCTAAGCTTTCTTTTGAGCAAAAAAAAATAAAAAAAATACCCCTTTTTGAAAAAAACATAAAAATTATTTTTTATTTAAAAAAAAAAATTAAAAAAAATTCATTTTAATTAAAAAAAAATAAAATTTGTAAAGACTGAAGAGAAATCTATCGAAAACATTCCTGAAAAAATTTTCTAAATACAATAGGTAATTAGTTATATGGATCCGAAAAAATGGCCGTTTGACCAAAATGTCAAAATTCTAGACCCTCCAACGCGGAGTGTGTTTGACCGATCCCATTGAAATTTTGTGTCATAACTACTATTTTTTAGGACTAACCTTGGTGCAAATTTCATCCCGATCGGAAGACATAGTTTTCAAAAGTTGGGTCACTTGAGGTGAAATGCCCCATAAAATAAAATATGGCTGTCAAACTACCATATTGCCAGCAATAGATGTGAAGAAATAAGCGCTGAAATACATATATTGAAGCCCAAGGCGTATTCATATAAGGTTGTATTGAACCTACAAATACAAAAATTACTTGTACTTTGTTTTTACTTTTAGCGGGCTATTGTCAAATGTCAGCTATTCCCACTGGGAAAATAAGTAAACACCTTACGAGGTAAGCCATGTTTTCTTTCAGTTTTTAGTACCAAAATTGTCATCATGGCCAATGTCATCTACTAGTAAACCACAAAATGAACACCTCCGACGACCCATTACGTTGTCAGTTGCAAAATAACGTGCAGCCCAAGTTATTTTCAAGCGCCAAACTACTCCGAGCGACTGCTCTGCATTACACGTAACTTACTTTGTAAAGCGGCGCAGAAGTATGTCTGATACCAAATGAACATTCTAAATTCCTACTTACTTAAGGCGGCCACGTCTTTGTTAAAGTAATGCAGATTCGTCAGTGAAGTGGTAAGGACCGCCGGGTGAAGTGTAAGTTGCTGGTAAGCTATTGCCCTTCACCCGGCGGTCCTTACCACTTCCGTGCTGAATCTCCATTACTTTAACAAAGAAGTGGCCGCCTTATGTAAGTAGGAATTTAGAATGTTCATTTGGTATCAGACATACTTCTGAGGCGCTTTACAAAGTAAGCTAGATGTAATGCAGAGCAGTCGCTCGGAGTCTGTCACTTATTTTATATTAATATTTTTTGAAGTGAAACTTCTTAGGCGGCGGTATTGCAAAAATAGAGTGAAATTTTTAAAACTGAAAATGTTACATGTGTAAGAAGGAAGATATAGTATAGAGAAGGGAAAAAAGAACGAAAGCGACGTATGTCGGCTATACAAGGCGATAGCATAAACATCTTCAAAGAACGAGTACCTACATTAGAGTGGTCCATTTTCGTATGGCAGAAAAATAATGTCATTGTAGAAAACGGGGCACACCCTCAGTAGGTGTTTTTTTTTTATTGCATAAATTTTTAGGGCAGTGGCACTCGATTAGTAAATTTGTACAGATTAGTACATTTTTATATTGGGCTTTTGTTAAAAAAAATGGGAACATTTTTTTTTTTGTAGTCAAAAAGTTGGTACAACACAGCGATGTTCTATTGGAAAATTTCAACAAATTAATTTTCGTGATTGGGATAAAGAAAAATGTTTGGGTATTCACACAATTGGGATACGATTTGTACCAAATTTTGGCAAATACCAAATCGTGTGACTCTGCCTTGACTTGTATTTGTACGGATGTTGTTGTTAAAGAATGAACTATAAAAAAACTACCCAAAATTAATAACAACAAAGATAATATTTTAAAACTTGTGAAAATTTGGTGCGGCTATGATGTTTTCGACTACTGTACATTAGACTGCATCACCAAAAAAAGTTGGCATTACCAAACCTAGTTTATTTTAAGATCTCTACCAAAATATTTCGGAAAAATATTAAGATTTACGTGAGATGGACCGGTTTAAAAATTCCTCTAAAAATGGGGTTTTTTATGAATAAAAATAGTTTCTTAAAGGATTTTTTGGAAAAAATCCCACCAGATGACAAAACAGTTCAAGCTTAAAAATCTGCATACAAATATTAAAAAATTATATCAACGGAATCATAATAATGAGATTTTTGATGCTGTTTTTTAACTTTCTTCAAAGATTTGTTTAAGAAAAACTTGACTCTACCGACATAGCCTTATGAGGTATCAGTGGAAAGGTGTTTTCTCACCTTTTTTATTTATTTGCAAAAAAAAATCATTCGCGTCCCAATTTTTTCTTTATCAAATACCAACACATCTTAGTTCAACAGGGAATGACACTCGTTTATCTTATCTTCCTCTTTCATACTTTGAATGAGCTTATTGAAAAGTTTTCCTAGTTAGATATGCATGTTTTTAATACAGGATAAAAATACGTAACCTTTGGCTGAAATGTTTTTCTCGGAAGTGACTCTTTCAAACGTGAACTCCTGCCATTTTAAACAAAAGTTGCGTATGTTGGTGTTGGTTGATTTGCGTATCTTTGTCACAGAGAATCCGAATCTGTTGTAAAAACATACATATCACCAAAAGATAGGGCATCCGCAATTTAGTAGGTTAAATTTTCGCTGTTTTCAATAAAAAAAATTTCCCTCCATTTTTAAGGGGTGGTGGACGGATGGTATAGGACACCCTGTATTATATGGAAAAAATGTTAAACGCCACTAGCAAAAAAAAAAATCAAAAATTAATGCGAATTTGAAGACATTTAAATTCCCATATTATTAGACTTAAATTAAATGAAATATAAGAATGCATACTTGATTTTTTTAGAAATTCTTATTAAAAAGTTTGAATTTTTTAATAAACTTTGCGAAATTCTCCTAAATTTCGTAAAAAGTTTGGAATTTGGATTTGTATGGTGCTTGTTTAAACGTAAGCCATATTTTAATATAAAATACGAAAAATATTTAACAGGTAAAATATTGCGAATATTAAAAAAAATAACCTTTTACTTAATTTTGTGAGTAACTGTACATATTTTATTCTACTTAAAGTAAATGCTTAATATCAATTGTTAACAAAAAAGTAAAAATAAATTCATAAAAACAAACTGAACAAAATTCATTTAAAAAAATACATACGTATAGAAACTAAAAAGTGGTTCTGGGATATTTCACTCTTAGCTCCTCCATCGCCAGCCTCTCTTCCATTTCCAGCCTTTGCGACTCCATGCTCTCCCGACTTAAAATATCAATTTTTTCAATACTGATGGTTTTAGCGACCTTTCTACTTATAATTTAGTGTTTTGCCGGCTCGAGGTCAATTTTAAAAAATTCTTTTGTGAAAACACAAGTTTTTTGGTGTTTATTTCTGATATATTTCGGTTACGCTTCGGTAACCGTCCTCAGGGCAACTATTGACAAACATGTGAAACATAAAATATACGTAAACACAAATTCCAAAAACAATAATTAAAAAGAAAACGTATACATGCGTTAATTTACACGTCCGAACTGTTTGACGTGGAGTTTGGTACTGTCGATTTGTTTGTAAGCAAGTGTCTGTACAAGTGAGCGCAGTTTTCAGTGTCCGTTTTGTAGAGTTCAGTCTTATGTTTGCCGGTGTGTTTATTATATGTAACATTTCTAAGGTAAAGCGCTTATTGTAGTGTTGTTCTTGTTGTAGAATCGCAGCGTCGTTGAAATTCGGTGAGTGGCCGCTAGCTGCACAGTGGGCCATGAGTGCTGTTTTTTTGATATTTGTAAGCTGACATTGTTTCAAATCCGATTTGTGTTGTGCTAATCTAGTTTTTAATTTTGATTTTGTGGTTCCTACATATAGGCTGTTACATGACTCGT
>NW_016160283.1:26762-33501 GCF_001687245.7 Rhagoletis zephyria
ATGGTTCCAACGGGGAGCATATAGGATCAAATGTGTCCGCGCTAATAACCACTAGGGAGCATAGATGCGAAAGTAAAACATTGAGTTCATTAAAAATCTTCATTGGGTCTGCATTATTGCTTTCGAACAACTTGTTTACTTTTTGCACCTGAAAATTAGGCAAATAGTAAAATCGGCTAAAAACGGCTAACTTTTTTTTACAAACCGGCTAACAAATCGGCTGCCGGCTAGATCGAATTTTCTCCGGCTAGTTGCTATCAAAACCGGCTAAATCTAGCCGGAAAACGGCTAAAATGGCAACGCTGACACTAACACATGCTCACTTTTAGCTCACGCTTGTTTGTGGTAGTGCCCACCTCTGCATATAATAAACACACCGGCAAACATAAGACGGAACTCTACAAAACGGACACTGAAAACTGCGCTCACTTGTACAGACACTTGCTTACAAACAAATCGACAGTACCATACTCCACGTCAAACAGTGCGGACGTGTAAATTAACGCATGTATACGTTTTCTTTTTAATTATTGTTTTTGGAATTTGTGTTTACGTATATTTTATGTTTCACATGTTTGTCAATAGTTGCCCTGAGGACGGTTACCGAAGCGTAACCGAAATATATCGGAAATAAACACCAAAAAACTTGTGTTTTCATAAAAGAATTTTTTAAAATTGACCTTGAGCCGGCAAAACACTAAATCATTTTTTTCAATTCTAACTTCTTCCCTCGAAGCTCCAATTCTTTCTCTTTCAGAACTAATTCCTTTTCTTTCGCTTCGGATTCTTTCTTATTTTTCTGGGTTTTTAATTTGATCAGTTTTTCATGCGTTTTCATAGTATGCGAAACAGCAGTCCTTGAATTAATGCCCCTACGGCTGGTTGAGGGGGCAGCTTCAATTTGTATTTCATTTGGGACCTGGTCCAGATATTCTATTTACTGTGGCGTTGAATTTAGATCGCTGTCCGCCACATTCACACTGAAATCATCAAGGCTTTCTACGACCGTACGTTCTTTTAATCTGCTACTAAAAATTTCTTCAAATTCGTAATAGTATTTGAACTTTTTAAGCAGGGTGCCTAAAATTAAAAGTAGCGAACTTGATCTCTATTTACATACATATGTAGCTTCATACACAAATATATTCATTCAAAATAAACTTACTCCTCATCGTCTCGCCGTCCATACTGCCTGCACCCGTCGACCCTTAAAAACCTTTTGCTTTCTGGTATAGATACGGTGACCATCCGTTCTGTTTTTTGCAGGACCGTACTGTTATTTAAAGGTCTGTCCTGCCTAGTTTTTCAAAACAGAAAACAACCCAAAATGTACTGATTTTTTTCAAGTGTCCCGCCTTTGTCCCGCATATTCTTCGATATCTTAAAATTAACTTTTCCTAATCGAAATAAAAGCAGTGTCGATAACTAATTGATAACTACATAAGGGTAAGCTGGTTTTGAAGGTTCAACTAGTCAATGCGTTCTAAATATTGTACGGTTATGGACAATGGATGACGAGAAATTGAAGACCAGCATCAAATATATCGATAACACTGTTCTACCAATCTTGTGGTAATCGCTTAAGAAAAAAAATATTTTCCAAGCCAATTTTCTTTGCAAACAAGCGTTTTCGTAATTTTTCCAAAAACGTGTTTTTGGTACATTTCGGACCTATTCGTCAATATCTCATGAAAAAATTATCCAATCAACATAAGCGACCTACAGTCCTCTTACAAAAATATATTACTTTGCCGATTTCGATGAAAATTATTAGTGTTACAAGCGACCAAAATCGAAAAATTGAAATTTCAATCATTTTCTTTTTACAGTAAATGAAAATCTGATGAGAAATGTAGATGTTACGGAACACAATCTGCACAAAAAATATATATTTTTGCAAAGAGCCCATCAATACCTTTCGAACTGTTGGTCGTTTCATGAGATATTGAGGAATAACTGAAAAAGTACTAAAAATACGTTTTTCGAACAAATCTCGAAAACACTTCTTTGAAACCATGGGTATTTTTTTCGTGTTCAACGACCCAGAGTTTGCCTAAAAAATTTGCTTTACAGAGGTTCATATTTCGTGTAAAGTAATATGTAATATGCCTTATTATAATTTTGTAAATATTCATTACTAAAAGATTAATACCAATGAAGCAAATGTGATTTATGTTTAAAGTTTAAAATTGGAATTTGAATAGCGCATCCTTTTAATACTTAGTAGGTACAGTTTTCCTTTTGTTTGTTTAGTATTCATTAACTTTTTATAAAAATATAGCATATTCTACGTCTACATCCCATTTTAAAAATTTTTGAAATTTAAAAAAAAAATAAACATAGGGGCGACACNAAAAACGTGTTTTTGGTACATTTCGGACCTATTCGTCAATATCGCATGAAAAAATTATCCAATCAACATAAGCGACCTACAGTCCTCTTACAAAAATATATACTTTGCCGATTTAGATGAAAAGNATTTTGTCAAGCATACTTTTTATGGTAGAAAATCCAAAAAGGGGTGCGCTATTCAAATGACGAGGAATGTATATATGTAGTATATTTTTGTTCTTTTTATACTACGCAATTATATGTAGGTAAATTTTTTGAAAAATTGTCCTGCATTTTCAAAATATATTTATGGTCACCGTAGGTATACATCACGCATGTTTCGCACTTTTGCGTGCGCTAGTTTCCACTCCACATTCACATTTTTCCTCGGCGAAGCGCTTGTAGAAAAATTGGGCATTTGGTTTCTGCAAAAAGTGAAATTAAGTGTTTTTTTAAACAAAATAAGTAACAAACCTCGAAGTCGTCATTTAAGAATTCAACCAGCATTTTTTCTTCTGCCATTTCCCACTTCCTTATTGGGTTGGAGCGTATACGCTTTTTCTTGCACTAAAATGAAA
The DNA here is from genome assembly GCF_001687245.7 of Rhagoletis zephyria. Classification (NCBI taxonomy): domain Eukaryota; kingdom Metazoa; phylum Arthropoda; class Insecta; order Diptera; family Tephritidae; genus Rhagoletis; species Rhagoletis zephyria. The sequence goes on from NW_016160283.1 coordinate 29,672, forward strand.
TAAATAAAAAGTAATTCAGAAATCAGAATATAATACAATTTTTGATGTGTATACATCTTTGGATCCGCACATCTTTGGATAACGCATATCCCAGCACAAAATTTCGAAGGGCTTAGCATGTGTATTTCAGCATAACATTTTTATTTTCGTTAGAAGCACCCTGTGTTTGCTTGCTATTGCAAGCATACATTTAGGCATATGCATGTATGGTTGCATACATTTAAACATATGCATAGTAAGAGGAAATGCGCTACAATTGATTATTACTGCCGATTATTTAAACTCCGCACATGCATACGGCTTTGTACCTATGTACGTACATAAATATGTATGGACTCATTTGTTGCAACTGGGCATGAATCACGTAACTTTGAAACGATAGTCGTTCAAACGATACTGACAAAACGATGTTGTCAAAACACTGATTTATGCATTTGTGTTGCTGTTAAGTGTTACTGTTACTGTTACGTAAAGCAAAACTGGAATCGAGTTGACGATATCGCACAAACGATCAAACAATTTTTGATTTTTATGAAGCAAGACAATCTCGAAACGATATCGTTCAGACGATTGTCGTCATACGTGATTCATGCGTTGGTTTTGATATTCGTAGAGGGTTTTAGGCATAGACGTAGTAGTCTATTTTGATAAAAAAGCAAGGCGAAAATTAAAAAAAATACTGAAATCATTTTAACTGGGACCGTTGATAACTGATGAACATACATGAATATATGTATGTATAATATGCATATGTATGGATGATATAATATCTCTGATCCAATACTTTTCGTGTAAAGTCCTGGAAAGGTCAAACATCAAAATCACTCTCTGAAGTGAGAGTAAAAAGTGAGTAACAGCAAAACGTCAATCATACCGATAATTTCACGTATTAAAAGAATTAAACATGAAAATTAATTAAAAAAATTAAATCAGCAAAATGAATAAAATTAAGTGAAATTAATGTTTAATTTCTAACCTAACCTACATTTGTATGTATGTAACTGAATCGGCTAATAATAGCTTTACATATAAAAAGATTATGGAAATTTTCGAGCTTAACTCCCTAATCTGTTATTGGAAAAAGAGATTAGCCATGCAAAATTATAATTAAAAATATCTCAGATTAAACCGATAACTTTTTGGTGTCCAACCTAGTTTTATCGATTAAACTTGCGAAGAAAAGGTGGAATGTTAAATGTTAAAGTAAACAAAAATTGACGGTTTTAAGGAAAATAGGTTTGTAAAGGTATTTTTAATAAAATATTCGGTTAAAATATATTTAATTGGCATATTATGTGTTGCAGAAAAAAGTGACCACGGTGGCACAGAGAAGAAGTTTAACTTTTCCTCGAGTTGTGTGAATAACAAGCACAACTAATTTGACAGCTAACGAGCTTTTATTGAGATTATATTTAAATGTAAACGTACTTTTATGCTTTGCCGTTCGCATATGTTTACACATCAAATTTCATGAGTACCTAGTACTCACGCCTTTTTTTATTCCATTATAATTACCGGTATATCACTCGGATTCATCTTTTTCTTAATTTTGTTTGAAATTTCACAATTTTACTAACAAGATGAAAAAAAGAAACAAACAAAATCAGTCGGTCGAATAGCACACTCAATAAACATCGGCTTCTGAGTTGTATTGATCTTATTCAAATTTTGTATGTGAAACAGCAACAATACTGATACAACTGTTGTAAAACTATAAAACTACACAATCATACAACACCTTGTGAACTGCCCAAATTGCTTTTCTTCCTCATTTTTTATTACTGTTATCTTCAAAAAGTTTTAAAAAGTATCGTTCACCACACTTAGCTGTATGGCACGTTCTTTTCCTTTTGGGAGATTCATCAATTAAGTTATTAACTATTTATATATATAAATAATTATATATTTACATACAAACCTTTTAAGAAGTTCTCATCTTCTTTCCATAGGCTTGGTGGTTATGTAAGAAATGTACTTTCAATGCCTAATAAATTAAGCNCCTAAGACGCAGCCGCGGTCAACATTTAAATGAAATTATCTTCAAAAAGTAAATGTCATGGACCAATCTAACGTTTCAAATAAAGAACCGATGAGATTTTGCAAATTTTATGCGTTTTTTTTAAAAAAAAAGGTATCAAGCTCTTAAAAAATCACCCGAACGAGAATTGGCAATATGGCAAAGCTTAACATTTTCGTTCAGAAGAGTAGCGTCGCCTCGAAGCATCCTGTTGAGAGTTGGAGATTTCGTTAATATTGCATTTGCAATATTTGAATTTTCTGCATATATTACTCTGTCTGAAAAAAGAGCAAGACCGAGCAACTCGTCTGAGAGATCCTAGGGTTTCCAAATTTTTTATGCGCGAAATCAGTACGTTAGAATTTTTCATGCTTAAAAAATCAGCACTTGTCAGTAAATTTTTTTTATTCTAAGCAAAATTGTGAAGTAAGTAACAGATAATACTTCAAAACGCCAGATAACTTGTTTTTAAAAATATTTTGGTATATAAATAAAATACAGTTCATCTTACTTCTTACTAATATTATAAATGTGAAAGTTTGTATGTTTGGATGTTTGGGAAATCATCACGCGGAAACGACTGAACGGATTTGCATGAAATTTGGTAAGCAGATAGCTTATGGGCCAGATTGGTTAATAGGCTATTTTTTAAGAGTTGCCACCTGTTAAAAAGTTTAATTTATTTAATATGCGGGAACGACTGAGAGGATTTGCATGAAAATTTGCACACAGATAGCCTATGACCTACAGTGGGAAATAGGCGAATTTTTTGGAAGAGTTGCCACCTGTTAAAAAAGTTTAATTAAAGTAATACGCGGAAACGACTAAACGGATTTGCATGAAATTTTGCACACAGATAGCTTATGACCTAGGTCAGAAAGTGAAGAGTTGCCACCTGTTAGAAATGTTTAATTTAATTAACACGCGGAAATGAGTGAACTCATTGAATTGAAGTTTTCACACAGATAGCTTATGAGCTAGGTTGAAAAATAGGCTACTTGTTTTAAGAGTTACCACCTGCTAAGAAAGTTTAATTAAATTAATACGCGGAAAAGTCTGAACGGATTTGCATGAAATTTTGCAAGCAGATAGCTTATGACCTACAGTGGAAAATAGGCTAATTTTTTGGAAGAGTTGCCACCTGTTAAAAAAGTTTTAAATAAATTAATACGCGGAAACGACTGAACAAATTTGCATGACATTTCACACAGAGATAGCTTATGACCTATGTTGGAAAATAGGCTACTATTTTAAGAGTTATCACGTATTAGGAAAGTTTAATTAAATTAATACGCGTAAATGACTGAACTAATTTGCATGAAAGAGTGCACACAGATAGCCTATGACCTAGACTGAAAAATAGGCTACTTTTTTAAGAATTGCCTCCTGTTTGAAAATGAAATTTTGTTCAAAGATGGTTTATTTAACTTCCAGGCTGATAGCAAATGAGTTGCATGTACGCAAGTTCAGATTCTCGTATGAAAGAAGCATTTCTTCTTTTAAAATAGACATATCCGAAGACTGCTTTGATAGAGTAATGAGCCCATCTTTTTGGCCAAGCGGTGCCTTCATTCGCGAATTTGAATTTAGATCTAGACCGCAAGGGCAAAATTTGGCTCAACTTCCGCTTTCCACCTCGGCATCAAAAAACTAATAAGTAACCTCACCATTAGCATTTACTACCAAAATGTGAGAGGTTTGAACACAAAGCTATCAAGGTTACACTTGCAGTCCTATGATTTTGACTTCAAAGTACTGGTGTTTACTGAAACCTGGCTCAAGCCGAATGTGTTCAACTCGGAAATTTTGTGTC
>NW_016160283.1:35856-67085 GCF_001687245.7 Rhagoletis zephyria
AATTTACTATTTTATACTGCTTATCTCTAAAGGTGTTCAAGGTAGAGTACTGGAACTTGGTACTGGGGTATGTAAAATCTGTTCTAAATTCATGGAAGAAGATTCGGGTCATAAGAAAAAGGGGCGTGGCACTTCCAGTACAAATTTACTTTTTCTTGCCACATATCCCTGGAAGTGTTTGTGGAAGAATACTGGAACTTGGTATGGAGTTGTGAATGCAAAATGTATGAATTGCTCATGAAAAAAATGTGAGTTATTAAAAAAGGTGGCATGCCGCCTCCCATACATACTAAAAACTTCTTAATACATGTAGGATTCTTCAATTAAAACACTTACTTTTAGTAAAATATATTAAAGGTTTATTTAGTAAATATGTTTACTTAGTTTAGTAGAATTATAATTTAGTTTTAATTAATCAAGGGCTTTGACGAGATTTATTCTCCGGCGCGTGTGTTACAACTCGTTTCTCTTTACAAACTAAACTCGTCTATGTTCGTTTCGTCAGAGTTGCTTTGTACTGTTCTTCAGGGTTGAATCTTTAAGTATGTGTTACCAGACCGATTCGCTCTTTTAGGTACTGATCCCACATTCGGCCGTCCTGATGACTCATTCGCCCCGAATGAATCCTTCCACATTTTCATGTGTTCTGCAACTGTAGTGGTCTCCCCTGGACCTTCATTACCCCCAACTTTCTTAACCTGGTACCGACCATGTTGAAGCACGGCGGTTACCTTATAAGGTCCTAGAAACTTGGGCTTCAACTTTAGCCCTACCCCAAATTGAGTTCTTTTTACTGCTACCAGGTCATCAATTTTGTATTTTGTCTCTGGCTTTCTTCTAGTGTTAAAAGTTTTTCAATTTTCTTGTTGGATCTTTTGCATATTTGTTTGTGCTTGTTTTCGCAAATCATTTCTGTCCTCGTGTATTTCGTCAATTGAAGCATCTTTTAGCAACTCATTTAACACTAGGTCGTCTGCAATACGCATGTCCAATCCCGTAAGTATTTTGGACGGTGCAAATTTGGTACTTCTGGGTGGGGTATTATTAATAATTTGTTGAACGCGACCTACATGTTTATACCACTGGGTTGGATTATCTTTGCACAACTTCGCTAACATAGGAACTAAAATTTTGTGAATACGCTCCACCTGCCCATTACCCCGTGGTACGCCCGTAGCTATTACCAAATGCTGAATAAAATGTGACTTGCAATACTCTTCAAACGCTTCTGATGTAAAAGCCGTCCCCCTATCCGAAATAATCCTTTTCGGATTACCAAAAAACAACGCTAATTTTTCCAAACTATCAATGACTGATGCAGTGTCAGTAGACCTTACTGGGTACAACCACCCAAATTTGGAAAATCCGTCTACAATTACCAGGATATGTCTGTACCTTTTGGCGGTTAATTCCATAGGCCCAACATGGTCTATATGGAAAGTTCCTAGCGGTGCACCTTCTTTATCAATCGGCGTGAGAAAACCTTCCTTTTTTCCTACCTTGCTGTCAGTTATGATGCACTCAACGCAATTCCGAACTACTTTGTCTACTTTTGTACGTAATTCTGGAATATAGAACTCCTTTTCTAAGCATTCTTGAGTTTTTTTCGCTCCAAAATGACCTTTGCTATGCGCGATTTTAATAACCTCATCTTCCATCGCAGATGGAACCACCAAAAGTTCTAACACAGGGTCTTTGAATAATAGATCGTACTTTACGAAAAAGTCTGAATACTGTTCCTTCCCGAGCACCTTACGTATTGCTTTAATCCACTCGTCATTCATCTGGGCTTCTCTCATGCGATGTCTCATAGAATCTTCCAATAACAAACAGGCTACACGACTCAGTGCGTAGACGTGTTTCATTTTCGTTCCAGAGCGGTTCGATTGTGAAATCAAAATCTTGGAGGAAAATGGCCCACCTCGAAACCCTCAACGGAACTTTGCCTTTCAGTTACTATTTTGAATTTTATCCCCATCAAATGAATGCGCCATTTTTTGAGTGCTTCGATAATTGCAAGACCTTCGAGTTCATAGGAATGGTATTTTTCTTCCTGTTGACTGGTTCGACGGCTCATATATTGAACTGGGTGATATTGCTTGTCTGAAGGATCTTTCTGCAGCAAAACTGCTCCATATCCATACATGCTCGCGTCGCTATGCATTTCTGTCACCGCTCGTGGGTCGTATAATTTAAGTACTGGGGCACTTACTAAAGCTGCTTTTAGTTGTTCAACGGCTAGGTATTGTTCCTCGCCCATCTTAAATTTGACATTCTTCCTCAATAAATCAGTAAGCGGCCTAGCCTTCGCTGCGCAATCAGACACGAATCTTCTAAAGTAGGAAGTCAACCCCAGGAAGCGTTGTACCGATTTAACGTTACTTGGCATTGGGAAATTAGTAACCGCTCTTACTTTCTCTTCCGATAGCCTAATCGTGCCATTCTGTATCAAATAACCCAAAAATGAAACCTTTCTTTTCAAAAACTGGCACTTGTCCCATCTTAACCGTAGGCCGTATTCAGAAGCTCGCTTTAACACAGTCCTAAGGCTCTCAATGTTTGTTTTCGCGTCTTCCGAAGGAACGATAATATCATCCATGTATACAACAATAGTGCGACTTTGAATGAGCTCTCTAAAAACTGAAGCAATAAACCTGCAAAAGACTGCTGGAGAGTTGGAGATACCGAAAGGTACATACAAAAACTCGAATTGCCCGTTATGAGTAACAAAGGATGTATACTTGCGAGAATCTTCTGCCATGGGCACATGGAAAAATCCATTTGCTAAGTCTAATGTAGAAAAAACCTTTAAGCCCTGCAATCGTTGGAGAACATCATCGATCAGCACCATAGGGAAGTTATCTTTAACTATTTTTTGATTTAGCTTACGGTAGTCGCAGCACATCCTCCTGCTACCATCTCTTTTAGGAACTAAGACTATTGGTGAAGCATACTCAGATGTACTAGACTGAATTATTCCCTCTTCCAGCCATTGCCTTGTCTGTTTTTCGATAAAAACCTGATCAATGTACGATGTTCTCCTAGGGCTAGTATACACGGGTATGTCGTCTGTTACAATGATTTTCGTCACAACGGGACTATCTACTTTCTTTGCTGGTGCATACGCGTTAATCACCGATGACAAAGCAACTGCACCTTCTCCACTTAGATGTTCTAAGTTAGCTCCAACCCGATCTTGCGTAGAATCTTCTTCCGACATACAAATACTTTTAAACTCGGTAAATAAATCGATTGTTTCAGTATTAGTTTCAGCAGACCTTTTGATGAAGGTTGCTTCCCCTTCTCTTACCAACATATCAATGTTCTTCAGTACACTATTACCTATTATGGCAGGGTAACGCAAATCAACTAAGTTTACAACATGGAACGTGACGTCAATACTTATACCATCAATGTCAATATTTACATCGAAACTTCCTAAGGTATCAATGGCACTTTCTTTTAACCCTACCAACCGTCGCCTGACTTTATTTAGCTCAATGTTTTCGTCAAGCATCAACAAAGTGTCGTACCTCATAATGCATAGATCACTTCCGGTATCCACTAAAGCCGAAAATGTATAATCGTCTAACTGAATGTCCTTGAATATCAACCCACCCACATCACGTAAAACATTAACGCTCCGCTCTGTCTTACCGGCATTGCTCTTTGACGAAGTCTGTTTGCACTCGAAAGATCGATGTCCGATCTCGGTGCACTTATAGCAGCGATACTATTTACCTGGACAGTTTTTTGCTAAATGCGATGCGTCTCCGCACTTAAAACATTTTTTTGCTTCACCTGAACTTACATTCGGTTTTGCGTCAACTCGTTTCGTTTCTGAAGGCGGTTGTGGAACTCTGGTAGGGGTTTGTTGCGTCGACCTAATCTTTTCATAAATCTTAATTTGTCTTTTTAATTCACTCACATCTTTAGCTTGATATAGAATTGACTTGTTAATTTTAGAATCAGGTATACCGTTCACGAAATAATCGATTACACTTTCGTCGTACAATTTGATAGGCTTTCCTATCTCAATTATGCAGTACAAATACTCTAGAATTGATTCACTTACTTTTTGCGGCGGTTTCTTAAAATATTATGTATCTCTGCGGAAGACAATTTTGCTCCGAATTCATCTATAAGGGTATTTTTCAATGCTGGCCAATCTCGTATACCACTAACGCCCCTGATATATAACCTAGCTGCACTTTTAAAAGTTGTTTGCCATAGATAAACATTTGCACATTGTTCCACCCTACTGTTGCTGCATTATCTTCAAACTCAGTTACCCACTGATTAATGTCGAGCGAGTCTGTACCCGTTAAAGACGATACACTGTCTTCGATGTCTCTAAGGGTAAACCGTGAAACGTTTCTATTACGTGAGCCCACTGCAGCCACGTCTTCATACTGACTAACACTTGATTCATCGTCGCTTACTTCGTCATCAGCAAGACCGAAATGTTGGATCAAACGCAACTGTAAATCTGGCTTATTACCATCCGTAGCTAATCTTAGTTCCCTAAGCTTCTCTTTCAACACTGCTACTGTTGAACTTTTTATCGTTTGAATGTCCATCTTGAATAACTTGTGTTAAATATTCTGAGCAAAGTTGGCCCTAGGCGCCGGTTACAAAAATTATCGTATTTATATAACACTAAAATCTTAACACTAACAATATTTTTGCTCTTTACAATGCGATTTTTTGTAGTTCATATCACACTTGCAAAAAAATATCATACAAAATTTTGTATTTGAATCATATTATGAAAATGAGTTTCAACACAAACGTTTGAAAATCTTTCCTACTAGGCCTGCTAAATGTTTACGAATGAAAGGAAATTGTATCGCAAAAAATGTGGTCTTATTTACATTCTATCAAACATCAATAGTTTTCTTTTTCTTACTTTCTGGTTTGATATTTTGCATACACATATTTGTATTCTTCGCGATCGTTCTACGTTAATACATACACTATTGCATACTCACAATACGAATCAACACTACTACTCTCGGTTTAACAACCGCTGCTGTTGAAGATGTTCTCCACTTGTTGTGCTTAACTCTATTTAACTGCTGTTGCATTTTCTTCAAAATATTGTTCGACGTTCTCTACTGTTTCTTCAATTCGTTTTTCTGTTCTGCTGGTATATTTCTATATGTTATCTATTGCTGCTTCACTTTGCGCCCCCTATTTCTAACAAGTTGTTTTCTTCTAGTGTTAATTGATACACGTTATATAGTTGAATTTGTTCGAAGTTTGTTTCCCCTTTTTCGATTTTGAATTGTTCTGCTGCTTCGTGCTACACTTCTACTTCGCACCGACGAGGTTTGCCACTTCGTTTTCTTCGTACTTCGTAATCTGCTACAGCAGCGTCTTTTCGCTTCGACGTGCGTTGTCACTTCTTTTACTTCGCTTGTACTGTCCTGCTGGTTATCACTCTTGTGTGTTGCTCTGTTGCCAATTCGCTTGAGAGTGATCGGCTTCTTCAACTACACAATGCTTCTGTTTCACTTCCTCTAATTTGTTTCAACTTCTAAGTTCTGTTCGTTTCCCCTACCTTTTGCTTGGCTCTTCCATAACTTCTTTTCGTTATCTGCTACAACAACGTCTACTTCACTTCGACGTGCTCTGCCACTTGTTCACTTTTATTCGCTAATACTGTCCGTATTATCACTCTTGTGTGTTGCTCTTTTGCCGATTCACTTGTTGGTTCTCGGCTTGTGCAACTACACACTGCTAATGTTTCACTTACTCTACTTCGATTTCATGCACCATGGATTTCATATATTTCAGTTTGGTAAAGTTCACGACGACTATTAGTTGTGTTTTTTTACAAATTATCCAGTAACTTGCCAGCAACTCTCCAGTAACTTAATTTCTAAGAATTCGCTCTCATAGAAAAAATTTACAAAAAAGTACGTGAACGCTTTTCCAGTAATGATTTGCAGGTTTCATGAACAGCTGATTAATTGGTTGTTTATTCGCAGTATATTCCTAATAAAACAATATATTTTATATTTAAATACGTTTATTTTGTGAATTTCCACAATAAAAAGCCACAAACAGTTTCCTTATTAGTTTAAATTTCATCCAGCAACATGCGATCAGCTGTTTTTCGTACTGGCAAATTCTTACAAGTCAAAATTTATCCAGTAAAATCCAGTAAAAACTTGCAACTTCAGCTGTCATTTTTCGCTCTCTCAATTTCCCCTACTTTGCAAGTTTTTGCGTACAAAAACGCCAAAACATGAAAATTCGTAAAAACTTTTACTGGATTTTACTGGAAATGAGTAAAAAAACGCAACTATTGTCTGGCTGTTTTCTTCTCCAATTTCGAATTTTCGTACGTAACGACTGTTACCGAAGTTCGAATTCGAAATTACGCCTAAATTTCGCAATTGACAAATTTTTAATGAAATTTTGCAATTTATTAGCTCAAAATTGCCACACACACAACTAGCTTTTGCAACACATGTATTTCCGCGATTTATTCGCTCTTATAGCTAGCTGCACATTGATTTTATAGTTTTTTATTTTTTACGCACTTCAGCTCTACTCCAAAGTCTCAACACACGCTCGTATTTATAACCATTTCGGTTGAGTCCCCCATTTGTATGATTCTTCAATTAAAACACTTACTTTTAGTAAAATATATTAAAGGTTTATTTAGTAAATATGTTTACTTAGTTTAGTAGAATTATAATTTAGTTTTAATTAATCAAGTGCTTTGACGAGATTTATTCTCCGGCGCGTGTGTTACAACTCGTTTCTCTTCGCAAAATAAACTCGTCTATGTTCGTTTCGTCAGGGTTGCTTTGTACTGTCCTTCAGGGTTGAATCTTTAAGTATGTGTTACCAGACCGAGTCGCTCTTTTAGGTACTGATCCCACATACATATCTCTGGAAGGATAGAAAATCTCTCGAAGTATTTTAAATTTGTTATGGAGATTTATTTTATAATGGAGATTTTGTTATGGAGATTTGTTTTATAAGAAAATAAAAGTGTTATTTATTTTAAAACGAGCGTGCACATCATTGTACACAGAAGCTAATAATTTATATTATATTTATGACATAATAAAATAGTAGAAATAATGAGATCGTTTCCATCTTCAGTGTTTAAATAGTCAAAGAATTCTATACACATCATTAAAAATTGCTTTTAATATGAAGTTCACTTTAAAAAATTTTAATTAGAAGCCGATTTCTCTCTTTGCGCCAGGAAGCAAACTATATACATACTAAACTCCTGCGCAATTCCATTTGAACGGCCTAACAAGACATCCGATCGCCGCGCAAATACTTTCCCTCCTTTACTCTCATCGTTCGGGTCAAGTGTGAGTAAGCATAAACCAATTTCTAAAAGCGTACGTAAACTACCGATCAATAACAAGACGTGTAGAGTATTTACTTTGCCTTCCGCAACTACTGCGAGTAAAAGGTATTTGACAGTAGAGTAATCTACTGGTAGTACTTGAGTATTTTCGAAGAAAACATACATTTGTGGTATCTGAATAAAACTAAGGACAGGAATGTAGTGGAGCGATGAAGAGAGCGACGTACTTTCAACTAAAATGCTGATATACGTACCTAAGTACATACATATGTATGTATGTGCATTAAAGTGGTCCAAAAATGTATGCAAAAAATAAGGTCGGATTTTTAATGCCGCCACCCCCTAGGATTGTTATATACCGAAAAAAATATACCCATATTTTTTTATCTTGAAATAAAAAATAATTTAGGTAGTGCTCAAACGCTCAAAGTTTTTCATGTCTTTTATATGGAGAAAAAACATCTTTTCGTAGAAATAGTGTAGAATTCTTGAAAATCAATATTTTTCGATCGGACAACTTTACTTATCTTCAGGAGATTCCCAGTAATAATAGTCAATTGTTTCTTTACCAATTTTTTCGTGGTAACTATATTTTATAGGTCCTCCAAAGCCCTTAGAAAATGCAATGGGGGGACCAATAAAAAATCTTTAATCATAAAAAATGGTTAAATAAACAATTGGATATTAATACTGGAAGTCTCCTGAAGAGAACCACAGTCGAATGGTCGAAAAATATTGATTTTCAAGAGTTTTATNCAACCAGAATTGAAATTTAATACGCAAGTACTTACAGTACTACAAGTATATAGAGAGTGGATTTGCTACTTCCTTTTGGCATNTGGATATTAATACTGGAAGTCTCCTGAAGAGAACCACAGTCGAATGGTCGAAAAATATTGATTTTCAAGAGTTTTATACCACTTCTACGAAAAATTGTTTTTTCTCCATATAAAATACATGGAAAATTTTGACGGCTTTGAGCACTCCCTAAATATTTCTTGATTTCAAAATAAAAAGATATGGGTATATTTTTTTCGATATAGATCAATCCTCGGGTGTGCCGGCATTAAAACTCCGACTTTATTTTTTTGGACCATAATGCATAGGTTCGTATGTGCATAGACACACATAAATGTGTCCGCATATATTTTTTCTCGTCACGTGCTCTGTCGCTTCACTGCAGCAAAACCAAGTTGTGGGGAAAACCCTGACGATATGCGTACAATTGAAACCATGGGTTTGAAGATAGCGCANTACTTTGGTGGAGTAATAGCAAGTACGTCAAGTATTTACTCTCTCAGCGCCAAGTAGTGTATGTATGCGTAAAAAGAGTAACAATATGTTGGGAGTAGAGTACAATANAAACCATGGGTTTGAAGATAGCGCAAATTGATGTGAAAATTTCAATTTCAAATTAAATATATGNAATCCTCGGGTGTGCCGGCATTAAAACTCCGACTTTATTTTTTTGGACCATAATGCATAGGTTCGTATGTGCATAGACACACATAAATGTGTCCGCATATATTTTTTCTCGTCACGTGCTCTGTCGCTTCACTGCAGCAAAACCAAGTTGTGGGGAAAACCCTGACGATATGCGTACAATTGAAACCATGGGTTTGAAGATAGCGCAAATTGATGTGAAAATTTCAATTTCAAATTAAATATATGTATTTATGTATGCATGTACATATGTACATATGTAAAAATGTAGTTTCGATTTAAAAAAATCGGATAAAGTTTTTCTTTCGCCATTCATCCCCCTCTAATTTTAGTATTTATTAAACAAAACTCAATGAAATTCAAAAACTATCTCTTGCATTTGGTTTTACTCAATACCGATTTGAGCTGTCGCACAGTCTTATCAAAAAGAAAAGCTATCAATGGGTAGGTTCAGAAGGCGCAGCAGTTGAGCGCAACCGTTGCTAAAAAAAAAATCAGTGATCGTTATGTGTCTTCTTAACGACTTCATACATTAGCTGTCAAATTTAACTCTCAAAGGTACACACCACCATGTTTTCTCAAATGATCAGAAAAATATTACGATCATCTAACACGCAACTATTCAGTTGATCAGAAGTACGCACCAACGCGTTCAGAAGGTGCAGTCGCACCAGTTACTGAGCTGTTGCGCCTTCTGAACATACCCAATGAAAATTCGTTTCTCTTGAAGTCAAGTTATATGGCTGCGTGTGTATGTACATATGTACATATGTATTTCGATTTTTTTTTTTTGTAAAGGCTCTCAAGAAAAACTAAAAACTCATAAAATTACGCACAATAAATGGAAAATAAATTTGCTTCTATAAAATAATTTCTTAAATCAGTATGCAGCTCTTAAGAAAAAAATGCTCGTACATCTCGTCGCTACCATGTCCAACTATCGAATGTGAAAATCGGCACTTTTCAAAATTTTGATTTGCCACTAATAATTTTATTTCGTATAGCAGCATTGCTTAAGTTATTGTTTTTGACAACTTATTTGTTGGTTAATGACTGCAAATAGTTTTATAGAAAATTAGAGACGAGAAATAATACTTTCATAAAAATTTAAGTACATACATAGATTTAAAAAGCTGCTTGAATACAAAAGTTTTATGAAAATGTCACATTAAACAACTGTCTAAATCTACGTTATTTTTTATAAATAAGGCCGTAAACATTTCCTTACATCGTCAATTTCCATATTCTATTTTTACTCTTTCAATTTCACTGACCGGCGCCGCAAACGATATCAACTAGTAGGCTAACAACCAGAATTGAAATTTAATACGCAAGTACTTACAGTACTACAAGTATATAGAGAGTGGATTTGCTACTTCCTTTTGGCATCAGCAAATATCTCTCGTACGCGATTAGAGAAAGTAGAGTACCTACTTTGGTGGAGTAATAGCAAGTACGTCAAGTATTTACTCTCTCAGCGCCAAGTAGTGTATGTATGCGTAAAAAGAGTAACAATATGTTGGGAGTAGAGTACAATACAAGGAGTACTTATTGAACGAAATGCGACAAATACACTTGCGCTGGACTTTAATACATACCTAAGGTCCTCTCAGTTGTTAAAAAAATTTAAATTACATATTTTTTCAATCTGTGGAATAATACCACTATTTAAGGACGTCATCTATATTTACTCAGGGCTTAAATTAATTCAACTACGCAAAAACTTTGAAAGACTAAGAATTCGCCAAAAAGGGTATCTAACTCTATGTCTCGTATGCAAAACTCTTTTATAATGTCAGTAAATTGTGAAAAAAGAATTGTAAGTTATAGGCAAATTTGTTGTTATGAAACAAAAAAATGTCAGCCTTCTTTTTAAATAATTTAAGCTCCGACATATTATCGCGACTGATGCGTAACGACCCGGCGATATACCCGTAAAACGATTGATCTTTTTGTTGGGCATATAGTTATTTTATCTGAAACATGTCAACTATAATTAAATTTTTTTTCTTACTTACAGTTTAAGGAAGTTCCAACGTTAAGTAAAAACCTTAAGAAAATCCTAAAGTATTTTGTTTGAATTAAAAATTCAGTACAAATTTCTAAAAATCAGGACATTAGCGTACTGATTAAATAAATGAATAAAATCAGTACAAGATAAAATCAGTACAGTGGCAGCCCTAGAGATACCACAAGTGGCGTTTCAATACTTGTTTTGCCTATTTAGATATTTCCGGATTAATAATATCGTATTTTTGTAGGTTTAACCAAAGATTTAAATCTCCATTTGGAGCCTCTGCTTCTAACGGTGCTTCAGTCCATGATTGTGTGTAAAAGAAAACCCCGAACTGGACAAAACGTTGGAGTTGAGTTTTCTCTACATCCGTCAGTTGAAACTGATTACGAAAAAGGAATATTTTAATTCCGTAGATGAGCTTTGCCACCTTGCATGATGCACAGCACCAGGAGCTCTCCAGTGAACTATATCGGGAGGTTTTCCCAGGACGATCATCGTGAGCTCGATTAGCACCATGTAATCATCTCTGGGTGTCGTGTTTCTTGTTGCGTTATGTTTACTTAGCCAAGTTAAAGTGCCATTTTTGAATTTAATTGTATGTAAGTTTCTTTTCAACATTGCATAGTTTTCACGAGTCATATTACTCCATTCCGATTTAAATCGTTTGAAAAGCGGTATGTCCGAAGCATACGATAAATACTTTAGACAATACCAGCTCGAGTATATGATGGCGACAAGCTAGGCAATTGAGTTCATGACTCATTCTTTATTCAAGGAGCGTACATGCTCCTTTAATAGAACCGGTATTTGCAGATGTCGTGTCAAAGCTCATAGCCTGAACACCATCCAATAAATTCCACTCTTTCAGTAAATTGAATACTGACTCCGCCTCATTTTTACAACATAATGACACTAGCTTCGACACTCCAAGTAGTTTTTCGGTGCCTGCGAACGACATTAAAACTGCAAGCCGCTGAACTTTCTAAGGTTCCAACAAATCATTCAACAGTTTTCCATCCCAAAGTACGACTAAAGGTGTTTGAGGCTGGAACTAATTTTTTATCTTGTTAGCACAGAAAATTCTGGCAGATTGTCGCGATCGCCGAAAATTTTTTCTTGAAATAAAAAGCTCATTTACGTTATGCCCAAATTTCAGGAGCAAGAGTGTAATGAGCACTAGCCATGTTATTTGAGTATACAAGTTTGCCGTATCGTATAAAATTACATGTTTTTGTTTTATCATTTTGAAAACTTTGCATGTATGGGGTTGGCTTAAATTCATCATCAGAAGTACTAATGTCGGAACTATCTTCCGTTTCATGTATAGCGTTTGCTGTAAGTGATGTTGCAGCTTCAGTATGCTTTTGGCGACGTTTTTCCAGCATTTTATTCCTTTGCAATCTACGTTCTGTTGCTTGAGATAGTACTTTATCTGTGTTGCCGATGAATATTTCCCGTTCATTACGTTGGTCAAGTAAGAACCTACGATCTTCTTCAGTTCTAATTAGTTTTATTGCGTCAAAGTGGGAAATATCGAAGAGCTGATCGAGATCGCCAGTGAAGACTATTTCCTTATTATGTTGTGCGGCGGATTTTTCCTAGTCTGGGTTTTCTTTAAAAGCAACCAACTAGAATGCATGGTCCTCAGTTTGTCAATGCAATGTTTTTTTAGTTTAGTAGGAATGCCAGCTTTTTCCCAAACAACCAATACTTCACGAATTGTCTCTGAGCTTATTGCTTTAACGTCTTTACATTGATTAAGGTAATAATGAAACCTCTGTAAAACCTCCCGCTTAGTTGGGAGTTTAATTAGTTCGGAAAGAGTATTAGGATTCTTTACTGCAATAAGATATATCGGTTGGCGCGGTCTTGACATTTTTTAAGTAAATTAACATATACAAATAAATTTAAGACTTTTTCGTCTGTGCGTTACGGTATCCCTTTGGAATTGACGAAAATACTAGGGATTTTTCATACGGTTGCTATGACAACTGAAGATTGGTATATTTTTTTAAGCTAATTTAAATTTGAAATATACTTAGGTTGCTTAACCAATTGTTTGGTTAATATATGTACAAAATACTTGTAGAGTAAATGAAAGCATTTCATGAGCACCCCCTAATGTTATACTTTGAATGCATGTATGTACAATGTACATATATATGTACTAGATCACCCCCACCCGCTTCGCTGAGTGTATGAAATTTCTACGTGATACATTGAGTAAAATTTATTTCAAGAAAACTCAATTAAAAAACAGGAGGTTTAAAATTTGTTTAACCAGCTTCAAAATATTTTCAAACTAAAACGTTCCTAAACTTCTCACTTGTCATACTTTTTCAATTAACTTATCCCCTGAACTCAATTTGAGATTTTAAACAGATGGAAACCTGTTAGATGTAGTTTTGAAATAAAGCCCTTTCAAGACCATTTCAATTGGCACCCATATTTTAATAATTCACTTAAATTATTAAATAGTTTGAATTTAAATTTTTAAACAGTTGGGAACCTTTTTAAACCTCTTTCGTCTGACACTCATATTGTGATTAACATTCAAAACCATTTAGATTCATACCAATCTTCTACAACAATATATATTTTGAAAGCCGTTGTTAATGTGTTCGCAAAGCTCGAGAACGGCCGAACCGGTTTTTTTTTTTTTAATTTCGGACACCTGCTTCAGACGTCCCAAGAATGCTAGGCTAAAAAAAATTTGATATATGAAGGGGCGTGGCACTTCCCATACAAACCAATTTTTTCATACTGCATATCTCTGGAAGTGTTCATGGTGGAATACTGGAACTTGGTACGGCAATATATGAAATCAATCTTATACTCATGCAGAAAAATTGGCTATTTGAAAAGGAGACATGGCGCCGCAAAAAAGTTTATATATAATCCTTCTGTCTGTATGTTGGTGAGTGAAATCCTTCTAAATGCTCGGACCGATTTTAACGAAGTTTATTGTGTACTTTTGAGTGGCTCTCTGGAGAGTGTAGTCTCCAAATTTCATCCGCCAGTTGGCGCTGGAGTGAAGTTATTACTAAAAATCTTATTTATGATCCACTTTGGCTAATATTCAAAATGTTTATTGGTAACGGTAAAGGCAATACTATTGCCAAAGAGGGCTGCCAGATGGCGCTGGAGTCATTACGAATAATCGCCAAGTTAGAAAAGGTGCCGTGAATGTCAGATTAAATCGACCTGTTGCGACATTGAGTACATCGAACTCTTATGTGTTACGATTGGCCCAATGGACGTGATTTGCCAGTGAAAGACTTAAATATTATTCAAAACTTTCAAACTAAAAGTTGTTTAACAATATTTCGTTAGGCAACCATATTTTAATTCTTCAGATAGGTTGCGTGTAACCAATTTTAATTTGACTTTTCAAACAGGTGGCAACCCTTTACAAATATATTCAGCTCTCATCCATGAGTGGATAATGAGGCTGGCTTCCAAAACGTATCAATACAATGTTTGGAAACTGTTATACTGCGGTATTCAAACTGTTTGTATATGCAGAGTTGCGACACATTGCAACCATATACATTGCATATTCTAGATACTCAATATACCAATGAACAATTTTTATGAATTTTCCATTTTTAAAACACCAATGGTAACCAATAACAACGAAGCATCAACTTTTTTTCTGATGCGCTGATTGCGCTAGCGATGCGTTTCGATAAATTTTCGGATGCGTTTTGGAAAAGTATACATCGTCAACATTTTGTAGTTCGGCGTTATTGAACGTTATACTTTGTACGTATGCAAAGCAATTTACGTTTTGGAAGTCAGCCTGATTTTATATATTTCCGTACCAAGTTCCAGTAATCTATCAAAAATATATTTATATATTTTTATATATATATATTTCCTGAGAAATGCAGTATGAAAAATTCCGTTTTTATAGGAGGTGCCACGCCCCTTGTCTAATCGAGATTAAATTTATCCTATATTTTAAGTTGGGCTAAATGACAGCAGTATACAAAATTTCATGATGATCGGTTGAGTAGTTAAGGCGTGAAAGCGAAGCAGACAAACAAACTCACTTTCGGATTTATAATATTAGTAAGGATGAACGAACTCACTGCCATCCCTAAATTAGCGCGTCAAGCGCCAAGCAACTGTCAAAAATCCTCATGCCCATACAATTTGTATGAATCATCCCACAATAACGCGGCGCTAACGCCGAGCAAATGGAATTTTCATTTTTTACAGGGCGTTACGTGTTGAAGTTGGATGCAGAAGACGGAAAGAAAGAGAAAGTACAAAAAAGTGGAAGAGGAAACGAGAGGACCTGAGAAAACGTCAAAAATTACGCCGCGTTGATTTGGGGATAGCGCGCGCTGACACTCGTTGAAAATGTAAAACGCAACGCAACGCTTACCTCTCCAATTTAGGGACGGCAGTCATTCGCATTTCAGCTCTGCCGCTACCAAGCAATAGTTGTGTTTTCGTATTCTTCAGCAAAAAATATCCAGTAACTTGCCAGTAACCAAATTTCGGAGAGTATGCCAATATTTACTCCCAATGAGAGAAATATGCAAGAAAGTACGAGAACGCAAAACCAGCAAGAAGTTGCAAGTTTTATGGACAGCTGATTAATTTGCTGTTTGTTGTGGAGTGCAATCTGGTATAGTCATTGCGCTGGGTATGCAGTTACAGTTCCATGGCTATACTCAATCCCGACTCTTGCGTCCTCGTTCGCGCACACTGGGCAACGTGAGCAACCCATGTGCGAGATGCGGTAACCAATCCGAGTGGAGCCTTGGGTCACGGCAGAAAGAGAGGGAGCTTCGGTGGGGCCACTCTGACTTATTCGGTTTAAGGGCTCACTGAAGTCTGCAGCGTCTGTTCACCAGTAGGTGCGGCTGCAAGCGGGTGTCTGCTTGGAGCAAGCGGCTCGCTATATAAACGTGTATTTGGTTGCGAAACCACCCCCGTCCCAGCAATGGGTTGTGCGCTGGGCTTGGGACCCGCCACGTAAAAACCACTTCCAGTGAAGAAGCAAGGCAAAGCCTCGGATGAGACCCCCCCTTATGATGACGACCACGGCAAACGTTTAAAGGACTACGATTTGAGGGCATGCACCTGGAATGTCCGGACCCTTAATGGGGAAGGTGCCTCTGCCCGGCTGGTTGATGTCCTCGTAAGGACAAAAGCTGACATCACCGCCATCCAAGAAATGCGTTGGACGGGGCAAGGCAAACAATGTCTGGGGCCTTGCGACGTCTACTACAGCTGCCATGTAAAGGAGCGCAAATTCGGAGTTGGATTTGTGGTGGGAGAGAGACTCCGTCGCCGAGTACTGTCGTTCACCCCGGTGGACGAGCGTCTAGCCACAATCCGCATCAAAGCGAGATTCTTCAACATCTCGCTCATCTGCGCCCATGCCCCGACGGAAGAGAAGGATGAGGCATCCAAGGATCTCTTCTATGAGCGCTTGGAGCGCACGTACGAGCGCTGCCCCCGTCATGATATCAAAATCGTGCTTGGCGACTTCAATGCCAGGGTGGGCAAAGAAGGGATCTTTGGAACCACCGTGGGAAAATTCAGCCTCCACGACGAAACGTCCGACAACGGATTGAGGCTGATCGACTTCGCCGGGGCCCGAAACATGGTAGTATGCAGTACTAGGTTCAAGCATAAAAAGATCCATCAAGCTACCTGGCTGTCTCCGGATCGAAAAACGAGAAACCAAATCGATCATGTTGTGATAGACGGAAGGCACGCTTCCAGTGTTTTAGACGTACGCACACTCCGAGGCCCAAACATCGACTCGGACCACTATCTCGTTGCAGCCAAGATACGCACCCGCCTCTGTGCAGCAAAAAATATGCGCCCAAATATGCAAGGAAAGCTTAACGTCGAAAAGCTGCAATCACAACAGACAGCCAGCGCTTTCGCTACTCGACTCTCACACCTGCTCTCAGAGAGCACTCTTCAACAAACCGACATATGCGAGCAGTGGAACCACATTTCCCGCTCATTAAGTACCGCCGCCGAAGAAGTAGTCGGATTTCAGCGAGCCCGAAAGAACAACTGGTACGATGAGGAGTGTCAGGAAGCTGCAGAGAAAAAAGATGCCGCCTACAGGGCCACGCTGCGATCGGGCGCAACGCGCGCTATGTGGGACCGCTATAGGGATCTGAAGAGGGAAGCGAGACGTATTTGCCGCAACAAGAAGAGAGAGGCAGAAATACGTGAGTGCGAAGAGCTTGAAATGCTGGCCGACAGGAGGAATGCCCGAAAATTTTACCAGAGAGTTAGGCGACTTACGGAAGGTTTAAAGACCGGGGCGCACTCCTGTAAGAACAATAATGGCGACCTAGTAACTGATGTCCAGAGCGTACTTAAATTATGGAGGGAACACTTTTCCGCCCTACTAAATGGTAGCAGCACGGAAAGTTGTGGAGAAGAAGAACCCGAGCCCGCAGTCGATGATGACGGAGTCGACGTTCCACCGCCTGACTATGACGAGGTACGTATAGCAATAACGCGGCTGAAAAACAACAAAGCCGCTGGAGCTGACAGCCTGCCAGCTGAGCTATTCAAGTACGGCGGCGAGGAGTTGATAAGGTGCATGCATCAACTCTTGTGCAGAATATGGTCAGATGAACGCATGCCCGACGACTGGAATTTAAGTGTGCTCTGCCCAATCCACAAGAAAGGTGACCCCGCCATTCGCGCCAACTACCGCGGGATCAGCCTTCTAAGCATAGGTTACAAGGTCTTATCGAGCGTATTGTGTGAAAGACTGAAGCCCACCGTCAATGAACTGATTGGGCCTTATCAGTGTGGCTTTAGACCTGGCAAATCCACCATAGACCAGGTATTCACAATACGCCAAATCTTGGAAAAGACCCGCGAGAAAAGGATCGACACTCACCACCTATTTGTCGACTTTAAAGCCGCTTTTGACAGCACTAAAAGGAGTTGCCTATACGCCGCTATGTCTGAATTTGGCATCCCCTCAAAACTTATACGGCTGTGTAAAATGACGTTGAGCAATACCACCAGCTCCGTCAGAATTGGAAAAGACCTCTCCGAGCCGTTCGCCACAAAACGGGGTTTCAGACAGGGCGACTCCCTTTCATGTGACTTCTTTAATCTGATGTTGGAGAAGATAATAAGAGCTGCAGAACTGAACCGCTCAGGAACAATTTACTACAAGAGCGTGCAATTGCTGGCTTATGCCGATGACATCGACATCATCGGTAACAAAAACCGCGAAGTCTGTTCTGCCTTTTCCAAGTTGGATAGGGAAGCAAAGCGCATGGGTCTGGTGGTAAACGAGGACAAGACGAAGTATCTCCTGTCATCAAACAAACAGTCAGCACATTCGCGCCTTGGCACCCACGTCACTGTTGACAGTTACAATTTCGAGAAAGTAGAGAATTTCGTTTACTTGGGAACCAGCATTAACACCGATAATAATGTCAGCATTGAAATCCAACGTAGAATCACTCTTGCCAACAAGTGCTACTTTGGACTGAGTAGGCAATTCAGGAGTAAAGTCCTCTCTCGACGTACGAAAACCACGCTCTATAAGTCACTCATCATGCCCGTGCTGGTATATGGCGCAGAAGCATGGACAATGACAACATCCGCTGAGGCGGCTCTTGGAGTGTTCGAGAGAAAGATTTTGCGGAAGATTTACGGGCCTTTACGCGTTGGCGATGGCGAGTACCGCAGACGATGGAACGATGAGCTGTATGAGCTTTACAACGATATGGACATAGTGCAGCGAATTAAAATACAGCGGCTCCGCTGGCTTGGTTATGTCGCTCGAATGGACACCGACGCTCCAGCTCTGAAAGTATTCAACTCGGAACCCGCTGGTGGTAGCAGAGGAAAAGGGAGGCCCCCACTGCGATGGAAAGATCAGGTGGAGAAGGACTTGGCTTCACTTGGCGTTTCCAATTGGCGTCAGTTGGCACAGAGGAGAAACGACTGACGTGCTTTGCTGAACTCGGCCAAAATCGCTTAGGCAGTTACAGCGCCAAAAAAGAAGAAGACGAAGAAGATTAATTTGTTATTTTCCGACGCAATTTTCTAAGAAAAATAGTGTTTCCCATCATATATGTATCTATACATAGTATAAAGGAAAGTCGAGATTCTTTGTTCGCGCTAATCTCGAAAGCTACTGAACGGATCTTGGCGAGATTTTTTCTAATATACTCTGTATCGACTGGAGAGGGAACTTTTTTTATTTAGAATTTTAATAGGGTTGCCACCTGTCTAAAAACTATAAGATCCGCACCGTTCGTTGAAATACAAAAGAAGAGGTGTCAAATGAAAGGGATTGGCCTCTAGAAAAGCACTAATATTTTTTTTAATAGGGTTGCCACCTGTCTAAAAACTATAAGATCCGCACCGTTCGTTGAAATACAAAAGAAGAGGTGTCAAATGAAAGGGATTGGCCTCTAGAAAAGCACTAATATTTTTTTTAATAGGGTTGCGACCTGTTAATAAAGTTGCTTTATTCAATCATAATAAGCATAGGCATCAGTTCAGTACCGTTACTGTCAAATGAAAAGACTTAGACTCTGGATGTGTAATCATGTATTATTTTTCTGAGTAGGGTTGCTACCTGATCAAAAACTATTAGATCTTCACCGTCCGTTGGATAAAAAAATGAGATGAGCATGTACAAAAACTTTAAGTTTTTTTAATAGGGTTGCCACCTATTTAAAATTACTATCTTCTATACATAGTGTGGCGAATACTGAAGCAACATAAAGCGAGCAACGAGAAATAAGCAGAATGTTCGAGGAATGACGTAGAATGTTTCACAATGAGAAAACGTCAAGTGGATGAACACTGCGAATAGCGAGAGAAAGAGAATGGGCGATGAACTTCAGAACATTCTACAGTTGCCGTGAGTGCGAGCGCAGGTATATAAGAGCCACCACACAGCGTAGTGAGTTAGTTACAAGTCAGCAAAGTACAAGTAAAGTGAGTTGCGAATAAGCAAGCTATAAATTTAATTGTGTTAACAAGTTTTGTAAAGCGTTGTAATTGCTTTAACGAGTATTGTAAAGTGTTTTTACTGTATTAGCGAGTCTTGTAATTTGTTTGTTGTACAATAAAGTTAATTGTACTACAATTTGGTCACGGTGGGCATTTATTTAACAATCCAGCGATACTAGCCGAAGGATATTTGGGAAATCCCTCAAGGCTTCGAGGATAATCGTAACAATTGGTGTCATAAGTGGGATGGCTGCGAGAGTCTATGGAAGCAGAACGCATCGACGTGGACAAATACGACTTCCAGGGTAAACTCGACGATACATACGCAAAGGATGAACAGAGCGATGAGGCCTCTTGTTCGTCGAAGGATGTGCAGCAGACATCCGGGAAGGTTGAAGAACAGCAAAAGTCTCCAAGTTCATCAACAGCTATGGACATGAACACGTTATTGGCTGCCATGTCACAGATGTCATCGCTGCTGTTGTCAGAGATGCAAACACAGCTTGAAGCGCAGAGGTCGCAGTTATCTTCAGATGTCTCACCGCAGCTGGAAGCGCAGAAAACGTACATGTCATGGCAGCTAGATGAAAAGATTACTCACCTACAGGAGAATTTTTTCACAGATAACGCGAAACTCAGAGAGAGGCAGGATAAAATCGAGGAACGACAAGATAAAATCGAAGCGCTTATTAGAGAAAAACAGGACAAAGTCGAAGCTAAGGTGGATGAGCTTGAAGATCGTCTCCGGGGTTTGCAGTTGAATCGGCCAGCTAATTCGACGAACGCTCCCAAGGTAAAGACTCCATCCTTTGATGGCACTATTCCTTTCCAGGTCTTTAAGCTCCAGTTTGAAAAGACAGCTACAGAAAATCACTGGAGCATGGAGGATAAATCCGCTGCTCTGTTCATTGCATTAAAAGGACCTGCAGCGGAAATCTTGCGGACTATTCCTGACTGTGAAAGGAACATTTACGATGCATTGATGGGGGCCGTGGAAAGACGCTATGGTAGCGAGCACAGGCGACAGATCTACCAGATGGAGCTGGAGAACCGCTGCAAAAAAGCCAACGAGACTCTACAAGAATTCGCCTCAGAGATCGAGAGGTGGGCTCACTTGGCTATTGGAGATGCATTTGGTGAGCACCTCGAAAGGGTAAAAATCCAGAGGTTCATCAACGGAATGCGGGACGTGTATACCAAGCGAGAGACGTACGCGAATCCAAAGCCAAAATTTGCTGAAACTGTCTCGTATGCTCAGACGCGTGAAACGGTGGCGCTCCTAAGTAGACCAGCCTACAAAGCACATCGCGTGGAAGTGGAAACACCGGACGAGACAAATGAAATGCTGAAGAAGATTATACAACTGCTGGGCGAGAAAAAGCATGGCTCTGGCAAACGTTTTAAATGTGGAAAGCCAGGCCACTTCGCCCGCGATTGCAGTGCAAGTTCCAGTGGGCTTAACAATTCAGCAGGACGCAAACGCAGGGCTGAAGGAGACGAATCTAACTCCAATCAGTCGTTAAACTAAAACGAGCCAGCATCAAGGGGCGCGCGCTGGCTCCCGCAATTGAATGCCCCATAATCTCCGTCTCGCAAATTGGCAGAAAAGCGAGCAACGTTACTGTTGGTGGATATTTGGAGGGACATGAGCGAGTACTAATTGTTGATACGGGCACATCACATTCCATCGTTCGATCCGATTTGGCCACTAAAGAGGTATGGCCATTACCTGGAGCAAGGTTGAGGACAGCCACTGGTGAGGATACCCAAGTATAACAACATGGAAGTGCCCCTGAGGTTTGGGTATGATGGCCCGTACAGAAGCAACCGAGGGATCCTAGAGGAAAGTGAACAGATTCCACCGAAGCCAGAAGCAGTTGTTTTGGGCGAAGATTGATGGAGATTGTGGGACAAACAAGTTGTGGGTTGTTTAAGCAACACAGAATTCTACATCGGGCGTACTTATTGGTAAAACCCTGGCTAAGACCCAAAGAGATGGACGCATCCCAGTTCGAGTACTCAATGAGTTCAAATCACCAATCAAACTCCGAAGAGAAACTGTACTGGGGAAATATCGAGAGGTGGAGGCTATCTTCAACAGCGAAAAATTACCTGAAGGCGATTCCATTGGCTAGAATGACATTGCGGAAGACATAAATGCTTGGACGGAAGGGTTGGGTAAAAAATACCAGCACAAGGCTAAGGAACTTCTCCGCAGATACTCCAACATATTCGACAAGGACGGCAACAAACCAGGCAGGGCTAATGTTGTGAAACTTCGCATTGATACTGGCGATGCAAGGCCGATCCGTCAAGCTCCTCGGAGTGTTCCACTTGCCAAACGTGAAGCTATAAGCCAAATAATAAAAGAAATGAGCGAGAGTGGTGTGATTGAACCATCAGCGAGTCCATGGAGTTCGCCGGTAGTACTTGTGAAGAAGAAGGATGGTCAAATGCGGTTCTGCGTAGACTACCGGAAACTAAACGATGTGACGAAAAAGGACAGCTATCCTCTTCCCAGGATCGATGACACTCTGGACTCGTTGACTGGAACAAAGTGGTTCTCAACACTCGACCTTAAGAGCGGTTATTGGCAAGTGGAGGTAAGTGACGAGGATAAGGAGAAGACAGCTTTCAGCGTTGGAGACGGTCTGTGGCAATTCACGGTGATGCCCTTTGGATTATGCAACGCTCCTGCCACTTTTGAAAGGCTTATGGACCATTTGCTTAAGGGACAGCATTGGAAAACCTGCTTGGTGTATCTAGACGACATTATTGTATTGGGTAATAGCTTCGAGGAACACCTTAACAAGTTGGAGGAAGTTTTCCAGAGGATAACTGGCGCTGGACTAAAGCTAAGTCCTAAAAAGTGCTCACTGTTCAAAAAGGAGGTGAACTACTTAGGGTACAAGGTGACAACGGAGGGCGTCTGTACTGCGAAGGAAAATATAGAAGCAGTAAAGGATTGGCCAAGACCTAGGAACCTGCACGAGCTAAGAAGTTTTTCTGGGCTATGCACCTACTACCGCCGATTTGTTCCGAATTTCGCCAGCGTTGCTAATAGCCTCCACGAGCTCATGAGGAAAAATAAAGCCTTCGAGTATAACAAGAAGCAGGGGGAGGCTTTCCAAACTCAGAAGGAACGTTTATGTACTGCACCTATGCTAGCGTATCCCGTTCCAAGTGCAACGTTCATTTTGGATACGGATGCTAGTGGTTATGCCATAGGAGGCGTACTGTCGCAGGTAATTGATGGGCAGGAGAAGGTAGTTGCCTACTATAGCCGGTAGATTGGAAATCCAGAGAGGAACTACTGCGTAACTCGGAGAGAACTACCAGCGTTGGTGGAGTGTGTCAAACATTTCCACAAGTACCTCTATGGGCAACGTTTCCGAGTTCGAACGGACCATGCAGCGCTGAAGTGGCTACTACAGTTTAAAAATCAAGAAGGACAGCTAGCTAGGTGGATTGAAAGTCTGTAAAGTTATGACTTCGCTATTGAGCACCACAAGGCAAGTGTCCATGGAAATGCTGATGCCATGTCCCGTCGATCATGTAGCCTGGAATGTAAACACTGCTTAAAATCTGAGGGCAAAGAAGACATTATAGGCGTCCGGCTAACGACAATAACACCAGCGGAAGAGTGGGAGGAGGAACAGCTATGAAAGTGTCAGCAGGAAGATCCAGATCTGGAGCTTTTGATGCATGGACTGGAAGTAGACAGAAAGCCAACTAAGGAGCAAATGGCAGCGGAAAGCCCCATCGCAAAGGCGTACAGGGCACAATGGAACAGCTTAAAATTAATATCTGGCTGTTTGCACAGGGTATGGGCAAGTGAGGATGGCCAGTGCTCCCGCAACCTAATAGTAGTACCAAGGGTAAGAATTCCGGATGTACTCAAGGAATTCCACAATGGTCCTAGTGGAGGGCACCTGGGAATCACGAAGACCCTGGAGAAGATTAAGCAGAGGTTTTATTGGGTTGGTTATCGGCAATCGGTTGCAGGGTGGATTGCTAACTGCACAGAGTGTATTGCAGCTAAAATCCCGAAATCCAGAAGTCATGGCCAGATGAAGCAGTATAACTCAGGTGCACCATTCGACCGGATTGCCATGGATGTAGCAGGTCCATTTCCTATGAACGCACAGGGAAACAAATACGTCCTTGTGGTTACGGACTACTTTAGCAAATGGCCGGAGGTATACCCGATTCCACACCAGGAAGCTAAAACAGTAGCGGAGGTATTTACCTAAAATTGGGTTACGAGATACGGTGTACCTATAGAGCTGCACTCTGACCAGGGAAGACATTTTGAATCGGCGGTGTTCCAAGAGATGTGCCAGATACTGAGTATCCGGAAAACTCGAACAACGGCTCTTCATTCCCAATCAGATGGCTTGGTGGAACGGTTCAACCGAACCCTGGACGAGCATAAGGTCGTGGATAAGAATCAGAAAGATTGGGATGTCCGCATAACCTTGTTTCTGATGGGATACCGGTCAGCAGTGCATGAAACAACGGGTAAAACTCCTGCAAGGGTAATCTTCGGCAGTGAGCTCCGTTTGCCTAGTGACCTGAAGTTTGGAGTAACTGGCGATGCAAGGATTATTGGGAAAGAGACGTACAACATCCTGGAAGAGGAGTTGAGAGAAATACATGCTCTTGTGAGACAGCGAACTCAAATTATGAGTGACAAGATGAAGGCCAGGTATTATAAGGCAATGAACTCCGAGGGTTTCCAAGAGGGAGACTTACCCCTCTATTCTAACAGAGTCACAAAACTTAGCTCATCACTGTTGTGATTTCTAGTGCGCCGAGAAATGTGTCATAAAAATTTTTTTTGAGTGCTAGAAAGAAGAACTTTGAGGCGCAGTAGAAATCACAGCAGTGATGAGCTTAAGTTTGTGACTTTGTAAGAATCGGCTGTTAGTGTTGCTTTACAATCCACAACGGAAGAATGGTTTGTCCCTAAAACTACAATGCAGCTGGGAAGGTCCGTATAAGGTCGTCAAACGGCTGAATGACGTAGTTTATCGGATCCAGACCGTTNCTTGGAAAGGCTTGCAGCGTTTGGAACCGCAAGTGTGTCTGATCGGGACGATCAGACTTAGGTGGAGGGCAGTGTGGCGAATACTGCGGCAACACAGAGCGAACAACGAGAAATAAGCAGAATGTTCGAGGAATGACGTAGAATGTTCCACAATGAGAAAACGTCAAGTGGATGAACATTTCGAATAGCGAGAGAAAGAGAATGAGCGATGAACTTCAGAACATTCAAGAGTTGCCATGAGTGCGAGCGCCGGTATATAAGAGCCACCACACAGCGGAGTTAGTTACAAGTTAGCAAGCTACAAGTAAAGTGAGTTGCGAATAAGCAAGCTATAAGATTAATTGTGTTAAAATGTTTTGTAAAGCATTGTAATTGCTTTAACGAGTATTGTAAAGTGTTTTTACGGTATTAGCGAGTAGTGTGAATTGTTTGTTGTACAATAAAGTTAATTGTCATCGTGAGGATTTATTTAACAATGTAGTGATACGAGCCGTAGGATATTTGGGAAATCCCTCAAGGTTTCGAGGATAATCGTAACAATAGTATAAAGGAAGGGCGAGATATTTTAACCACGCTACTGAACGGATTTAGGCAAGATTTTTTATATATATAATAAGCGAAGTAAATGATGTCAAATGTTGTAAATATGTAAATGTACATACATATGCATACATTCAGCGCGTGGCGAAACCTCGCGCATCCGTGACCAGCTAGTACATAGTATAAAGGAAAGTCGAGATTTTTGTACGCGGTAATCTCGAAAACTACTGAACGGATTTTGACGAGATTTTCTCTAGTATACTCTGTATCGACTGGAAAGGGATCCTTTTTAACTTAGATTTTCAATAGGGTTGCCACCTGTCTTAAAAACTATAAGACCCGCACCGTTCGTTGGATTACAAAAGATGAGGTGTCAAATGAAAGGGATTGACCTCTAGAAAAGCACTAATATTTTTTTTTAATAGGGTTGCCACGTGTTAATAAAATTACTATATTCAATTCTAATAAGCGTATGCGTCAGTTCAGCACCTTCACTGCCAAATGAAAAGACTTAGACTCTGGATGTGTAATAATGTATTATTTTTCTGAGTAGAGTTGCCACCTGTTTAAAAACTATAAGATCTTCACCGTTCGTTGGATAAAAAATGAGATACCAAATGAAAGTACATGGCCTTCGCATGTACAAGAACTTGAAGCTTTTTGAGTAGGGTTGCCACCTTTTTAAAATTACTATCTTCTATACATAGTACAATGGAAAGGCGAGATATTTAACCAAGCTAATGAACGGATTTAGACAAGATTTTTTATGTATGTATATAATAAGGAAGCATGTACATGATGACATATGATTTCTTTCTCCAAATACGTAAATTTACATACATATGCATACATTCAGCGCGTGGCGAAGCCTCGCACATCCGTGGCCGGCTCGTATTATATATTTAAATAGGTTTATTTTGTCAATTGCAAGTCTGAAACCACCACAAACAATTATTTTGGTGATGTGAATTGCATTAAGCATCATGCCATCAGCTGTTTTTCTTACTAGCAAATAGTTACTAGTAAAAAATTATTCATTAAAAATCCAGTAAAACTTGAAAGTTCAGCTGCCATTTTTGCTCTCTCAATTTCCCCTCTTTTGCTAGTTTCTTGCAAGTTTTTGCGTACGAAAACGCCATCCAGTAAAACCAAGTTTACAGGATAGTGCGTATGCGAACAGGGCTAATATATAAATGAAGCAAGCATGCTCCGTGTAACTACATCCATTCATACATATGTATATATGTTTGTATGGATATATGTACATATGTATGATGAAATAAACGGGCTCAGGGACAGTGCTTCCGTTTGCTAATTTTCAAGCGAAGTGAAACCACACTAAAAGTGAAGTGTTTGGGAGTGACTTGATGGGAAAGTGAAGTGATTATCGAAGTGACGACTTTCGAGCAGAATTAGGGGTGTGGGGTTTTTCGATTAGGTTAATTATACGGTTGCCAGACGTTCTGATTTTATCAGTACAGTACTGATGTTTCAACTCTCGTACAGATTTTATTAATTTCTTCAATTTACTAAATAATTATGAAACTTTATCCATCCATTCATTTCTCTTGGCTTTACAATTAGATATACATGTGAAAATTAAAATCAAAATGACTTATTCCAAATAACCGATGCCAGATCGGAGATTTAACTTATTAGGCGTCCTTTTAGTAGCTTTTTGCGAAAAGTTACTTTGCCATACTTAGATACTACTTAACAAGAATTTTAGCAAAATATTGTTGATTTTGGTTAAATAAATCAATTATTTCAAAGAAGTTTTTATTTATTTTGGCGATAAATCTAATTTGTGGAAAGTGAAGTAAAATGAAGTCACGAAATGAAGGCTTCCAAAGTGAAGTGAAAAACTTCAATTGAAGTGACCGCGGCAGTACTGCTCAGGGATGATAAATGAATTTTTCGAAATTGTACTAAATCAAATAAAAATATACCAATAAAAAATGTCAAAGGCTTTCACAAAAACAACGAACGATTAAAACAAATATATACCTTTTCAATGCCTTTTAAACAAACATTGGGAAAATATACATATCGAAAATAGAATAAAAATTAGTTAGGCATTTCACTTTCTGTAAGAAAGTGACTCTGTATGTATTTTAATATCATGACAAAAGCTTTGAGAAGATTTGATATAATATTTTGCATTTATTAAAGAACCGATGGGTTTTACATGTAATCTATTACTTTAGGTCCATTCCTTATCTTTTCGGACTAAAATCTGAAAAGCGTCAAAATGCAAGAGCGTAAGCAAAATGCGCTCACTCAAAGAAAATAACAGGAAGAAGTAAAGGAACGCAAAAAACCAATCATTTTTAGTCCAAAGAATTGGAACAACAAAACTAACGAATAAGAATAGAAATGTATGTAAAAAACAAATTCACGCAAGCAAAAGCACAATAAACACTTACCATATCAATTATTTTTTGCCTCCTCTCACTTTCAATTCACTTTTTTACTTTTTAGATTATTCTCACCTTTCGTGTATTATTTAATTTCCGTTAATTTAAATTCAGTTGAGTTTGACACTTTTCAAGATTTTGCCAGCAAAAATTCTTCTGACTAAATCTGATTACATCGGACTGAAGAGAGTCACTCTCACTGAGTGTTGCTCTCTCATTTTTGTTGTCATTTTCGAGTTAAGGAACGCTTTTTGGACTAAATCTGACTACTTCGGCCTTTTTCTACCTATTTCTGGGAGATAAGGAACGCAACTCTTGTTTATTCCGACACATAAAGCGCTTTGACCAAGTTCGCTGTGATTCAAAGCGGATGCATAAAGACACTTTCAATACGCTCAGAAATTCAAAAGTGTATTGACTCAAATTTGTTTTCAAATCGGTTTTTTATTTCTTACATCGGTTAGAAAACACGTATAAACACATCATTCATTTGACAAGAAGGGAAAATATGCTGGTTTTCATCATACAGCCCGTTTTAAATTTGAATTATTGTTCGCTTCCATTTCGGTCAACCGCGCAAATTAATTCTTAAAGAAATATTGAATAAAGCAGCAAATTTTGTTTAGTTTTAAATACGGTTTCAGCGAGTGCGGTATAAAGACACAGGCATAAACGCTTGAAAGAAAATATGTGTTGAGTCAAATCGGCCTTTTTGTTAATGCGGTTCTTGACTAAGTATAAACAAGGTATATTTCTACGTTTAATTTGTTATCAGATTCTGAACAGAAAAGACACGTTCAACATTTGCGCAGGAGTGTGGAATAGACAATATACCTTGAGCTATTTTGAAAATGTTTGCAAACATCGCACAGTGTTTAGACTTTGTATATGGAGGCAGGTGGAGATAATAGTAATCCTGCACCGATTTCGCTGAAACTTTACATGTGCTCTAATTTTATTTAGAAATAAGGAATTATGAATTTGGTACAGATGGAATAATTTCCACGCCCTCGACTCTTGCCGGCGGAAACACTAAATTTCATCCGATTTCGATTAAATTCAGTTTGTACTCTCTCTTTTGTTAGAAAACCTTAAATATAAAATATGGGGTGGATTGGATCACTATAATGTCCGAAACTAGCAAAAAATGTGGCCCATTAAATGTGATGGAATTTTGGTTAATTTTTGTTTCCTGCTTTCCACTAGCAGAAAACAAAGGTTATACTTTAAAATTATATAGGTGTAAATATTTTATTTTCTCCCAATATTTCGTAAGAATTTTTCCATGTTCGAAAAATTCTTTTCGCGAAATTATGCAATAAGCAGCTCAAAAAATAAAAATTAAAAATTACATATATTTGCAAACTCGCGCGAAAAGATCCAATTATATATTCGAAAACTACATAAAATTCTCTAAAACATGCGTCTAATTTCAAGACCGGTACTCACACTTTTTTTTTGCTAATAATCTTTAGCATCAGCATTTCCAAGCAAATTTTTTGGTAACAAACTAAGAAAATAACAAATAAATGATTAATACCCTCATCTGAATATTTAACGAGACTTAAAGAATTGATTACAGTTGAAAAAGAAACACTTGCTTTGATGGGTTAAGCGCCAAAGGAAACTAACTGATTAGTCGGAACCGCGCCCATTCCAGATGTTTTTTTGGAAATGTACCATTCGTGGAGAGGGGGGTGAGTAAATTATGTGAAATTTGGTAGTTATGACTTTTACTTTTCCCTCTCTTAGCCCAACAGGTTTTTTTATCAACTGTCAGCATCATTTTTTTCTACCTGCCTCCATATAGTCGAAACACTTTGCATCGGGCCGTTCAGTTCGTTTTTAATTAATTTAATTTGTTCCCAAAACTAGCATATATTTAAATTTTTTTAAGTTCTGGTAGGTATGTAATATTACATATTAAGGCTATATCACAGGATTTTAAAAACATGCATATATTTGTCTAATTAAAAATTTAAAAATAAAGTATACAAACGAAACAGACATACATAAAAAAGTCATCATAAAACGTGAATAGCATACCACTATGGTTGGCCGGATAAAGCCAGCATCACATTTTCAGCCATTCTCTTCGAGATAGCGAGGCGTACTTTGGCCTGCGTTCTTACAATGACCTCCTCGCTTGTTAAATGGTTAAGGTTTGTATGCAGTTCTAACGAAAACGCTAATAAAAAAAAATCATAAATTTCGTGGATGCAAAAAAGTAGTAAGCACGAAAATTTGACGGATTGATTTCCTATTGTGAATGGCTATTTTGGTAGGAAGAAAATATACGTAAATATAATAAGCAAAATAAGAAACATGAACAGAGCGCGGTAAACATTTACATAAACTAAATTCACTCAATAACTATTTAACAAATGATCCTTTTTAGTGCCAAATTGCGGAAAACATTAAATTACGGTCTCTTTATGGTTGCCCTGGAAGCAGAGGAAATTGAAGATTCCCACACAAGACCCAAATATTGGGTGAGCCCTTACCTCAAGGACCGAAACGCTAAAGGAAGGTTTGCAACAGACTTTGAAAACATGCGAAACTCACCTAAAATCTTTGTAGAAAATTTTAGAATGACACCGGAAACATTCGACAAATAATACGACTTATTGCTGCCGCATTTACTCCGCAAGCGCAACAAGAGACCATACGATTTTATACCCGAGAAAGCAAAATTAGCAATTGTTTTAGAGTATGTTATTTACCTGTTCGATCCGACATTTCTTTGTAGCATCTAATTTGGAGACTGGTTTTGGTTTTCATCGTTTCAGGTATTTAGCTTCAGGCGACGTACAACGTCACGTATCCTCATCCCAATTTGCTAAACGACGTCTTAACGACGTCGTTTCCGACTCGTTTTGGTGAACAATTTGTTCGCCGGCGACGGTCGCAAACGACTCGCCGGCGAACTCGCCGTCGGATGAAAAGCAAACTTCGCCGGCGGGCCGCAAAAACGCTTCACCAAAGCGACGTCGTAACGAAGTCGGTTAGAGTTCACCCAAACGACTTCACCAGGGCGACGTAGTGACGACTTCGTTTCGAGTTCACCAAAACGACTTCACCAGGGCGACGTCGTAACGGCTTCACCAAAGCGACGTCGCAATGGCGTCGTTTNCGACGTCGTTTCGAGTTCACCAAAACGACTTCACCAGAGCGACGTTGTAACGGCTTCACCAAAGCGACGTCGTAACGACGTCGTCTTCGCCCTGTGGCAAATTGGGATGCTATAGAATTAGCAAACAACATTTCGGAAGCATAGTAGCACATGTATGCACAGCTATCTGCATTGCCCTGAAAGATGAAGTACCAGCGTGGACGGTGGAAACTCTTCAGAAAACGGCGAGTCGCAAAAACGACTTACCGGCGGGTCGCAGAAACGACTCCCCTGCAGCCCGCAAGAACGATATACCAGCGAACTGCAAA
>NW_016160284.1:0-7170 GCF_001687245.7 Rhagoletis zephyria
TTTTTTTTTTTTTTTTTCGCGGCCGCTGTGGCTGAGTTGTCAGAAGTGCGAACGAACTACCACACCATAGAACCTGGGTTCGAACCCCGATCCGAGCAATATCTAAATTAGCTTCTTCTAACAGCGGTAACCTCTCGCTCCTAGGGTGTTCGATTATTCGACTTTTTCCCTAGGCCAGTTTTCGAGTTATTCGAAAAA
Organism: Rhagoletis zephyria; assembly: GCF_001687245.7. NCBI lineage: Eukaryota > Metazoa > Arthropoda > Insecta > Diptera > Tephritidae > Rhagoletis > Rhagoletis zephyria. Next base: position 199 of record NW_016160284.1, read on the forward strand.
AGAAAAATGTAAAATAAAACGGTTCTAATTTCTAAAATAAGAAAAAATCGGTTAAGGTTAGGTATGGCTTTGATATAAAAGACAATTTAATTTAATAAGTTTACAGTTATTTGGATTGGTAGAAAAGCAAACATTAACTTAAAAGCTCTGGGAACAACTGATTTTTTCCTTAGTGGTTAAACATCTTAAGTTTGCCATTTTATAAGAGTTTTTTTAAAACGTGCACACATATACTTCAATTAAATACCTTTTTTTTAAAAAGTTCGTGAATCAAATCACCACTGGATTCAAATGCGGTAGAATAAACGTCAATATCAGTACATTTTTTTCTATCTTTTCGGTACAATGCAGTGTGTTTCAACGACAAATTACTTTAAGCTGCATTTTGCTTCGCTTTTAAAAAATTTAATAGCACTACTATATATGTATGTATATACATAATCATATTTGAATAAAAAAAAGATTTAAATTAAGAAAACCTCGTATGGAAAATCTACAGATATTTTAAATAAACGCACATGTATCTAATAAATATACATAGTCTACAAAGCTGCTCATCTTCCGTATTCGATGTTTGGAAAAAACTGGCTAAAACCGGTTTGGAAAAACCGAATAAATCAGCCCAGTTCCTCCACTTGTGTTGAAACTTTAGGAGACGCGTACCACAAATTGGAGTTGAAGCTCGGCCAAACACTCAGCAGAAGGTGTGGGCGCTAAAATATTATTGTTATTACTTTTGTGGCACCTAAGTGCGCTAAACAAACCGTTCAACAATATAAACGTGTTTACACGCACTTTCACAGCCTGCCGCTTGCACGTCCGCATCGTCGGTATTAATTTTTAATGGATTATAGCCAGTTTCTGCATAATCACCCACACAAGGAAATCTTTCGACAAGCCACAGCCACTCACAGTTTAGCTAAAACAACAAAAAAGTTGCTTCTATCGAACCTCACCGGGCCAAATACCACCGCAGTGAACGAGTGCCAGTCAGGCAGCTGGCTACATTGTAGAACCAGTGTCCGTTTGGCTGCTGTAGATTGGCTGGAGTAAAGGTAATTTCATTGATAAACTTTCCGCTCATGGCAATATGTTTGTCGATAAACGTTTATTGCTTTTATTTAGAGCAGCTCCGTATATGTACCTGGTTGTTACAAGTGATTTTGTTTTGTTATTGTTATTTTATATATGTATGTTAATGTTGCGATTATTATTGGCATGAAAACATCCAGTTACTTGTGTAAGTACATACATACAAACATGCTCTTTAGTACATATACATGCATACATATGTATGTGTTACATATGTTAATGTCTGTCCCGCTCAGCTTTTAATATGCAGTTGCACACGCTGAACTCTGGCTCGTTCATCGAAAATTATTTATTTACTTACAGGTCGGCACATCGCATGAATTCATCAAAAGTGCAATAACACAAATCTTGCTATTTTCGATAAAATACAAAAAATAAATATTTCTAGTCGAATGAAGAAGAGAAACTGTCCCGTATTTTTTTTGTAGAAATTAAAATAAAATAATGATTTAGCTTTTTCTTGCGGATAAATAAATGAATTCCGAACATATTTGATAATAAATAAAATCACAAACGACAAATTTTGAATTGATACAGGTTTGCAGAACGTGTGCGAGGGAGCAAGTTTATCCCATGTAAATAAGCAAGTCACGTGATAGATAGGCAACCTGTATGTGTATGTATGTGAGTAAATATATTCATTTGCCCAGTGGCTATCTGATGCTACTTGCTAGGCTTGGGCGAGCTTTTGAACTACAGAGCGAACTAGTTCATTAGTGAACTAGTTCATTAAATTGAGCTAAAATTGTATGTGCCAACATTCCAATATGAATGAAAATGTAATTTTAACACATATCTAGATTCTCATTTGAAGGGCATAAAGAAACAATTTTTTTAATTTTTTTTTTAAATATTTTTATTGAGCTTTGTACCACGATTGTTTATCAGGAAAAATTGAAAAAGCAACAAAGTCTAAGCGGTAGAAGTTATAGAACTATTTCGGAGATCACCACATCTCCTCATCAGACTTCAGCAGGGATCGAACCTGCGTATTCGATGTTCAAAGTCAGAAGCGTTAACCACTGAGCTATGTACACAGAAGTGCTAGTTCATTGAGCTGAAGTGAACTAATCTTTAAAGTGAACTAAAAAATCCAACTCTAATGCATACGTATGTTTGTTTGGGTAAAATATTTATATACAAGCCTGAATAGCTTGACTTCTGCTCTTCATGCGACTTAATAAAAGTAGCTTTGGCTAAAATATTCTATAATTAAATAACAGTGTCTTTTGCACCGCTGGATAGCCATCGTCCATTCGATAAATGAATTATTCATTAAACTTTTCCTTCAGTAAGATCTTTGGTTTTAGATCAACATCCAGTAAATAAATAAAAATCTGGTAGCCGCAATCACATGTACAGTATTCGACAATGACTCGCAGAGAGGAAAAATTTTAGGAGTCGATACAGTTTTGGTGGAAATAATTGCCTAAAAAACATTTGAGGACTATGATAAGTCATCAGAAATCGATTAAAAACAACAAAGCAAATTCATTTTACTCATTATTATACATATTCAGTAAGAATATCGATCTGAGAACGAAATACACTCGAAATGGGTTCCAAAATAAATAGAATCTTATTAAAGAGAAATAAAGTGAAATCCAGCTCATTCTCGAAGGAAAATATGACACTCTCTCTCATTCAAATTTCAATTCAATAATGGGCTGGATTTCCAATTCATAGCGAAGGGAAAATAAACATTGGATAACGTTCTCGAATCGAATACTCATCTATTTTACATTCATTATCGAAGGTGAAACTTGCAAAAAGATTTGTTTTCCATTAGTTTTCGAATTGTTATCCAAGCCTGATATTTATTGGGCTGTTACTTGCGTCTTTAAATGTATTCGAATATAAAGCACATAACTAAAACTTAGCGAAGATTGTAAAAATATATATATTTGTATGTGTGTGCAAAGGTTCTTTTTCACTTCCAAAAATATTGAAAGCACTTAATTGCTGTTTAAATATATTATTTATTAAATGAATATTAAATGAATATCGCATTTAAGCTATTGAAAGCTTTTCGATTCCTAATAATGGCACTTAAAATCAATTTTCGTTATTAACATAAATTTCTGTTTGAAAGTGATACGTTGCAATAAAATGCAAAATATGCTTGCATCTAAACCACCGCCGACCGCATAAACATATCGCTTATATGTACATTTACATATGCAAATTTCTTAGCATCACTTTTGTGTTTACACAGCCAATTACAGGTGGAGGCGGGGGCGTATGAGCAACATGCGTAGTGCTAATAATCGTAAATATGCACAAGTTATGAACAAACGCATGTACATACAGATGTACATATTTAGAGTAAAGTACATGCTATGTGAATATACATATGCACACAAATACATATAAAAACCTTTAAATATTTAAATATAAATTTCTTCTGTGGCCAATCTTTCACCCACTTTCCACTTAAACCACCATTATTCAGCATTGAGGGAAGCATTTTTGAAGAAACTCTGATACAAGCAGGTATGCAAGTAAGTAGTATGTATATTAAGGATATGTATATGTACATAAATATGTGCGTATATATATTTTACAGCAGCAGATACCTCAGCAGTAAGCAGTGTGTGGTAATAAAGCAACAGCGTCAAGGTAACTCTATGTCTAGGCAGGATGTGATGCAAGCAGATGGAATAATAAAGGAAAACAGAGCTTCAGTAGCAGTTGTGTGTTGTTGTCTGCGGAGGAGAATACGTATCAACATTTTATAAATCACAATAATTCACACGTATAGGCCATTAAGTGGATATAAAAAATATTATTACCATAACATTTCATTTACGGTAATGCGATCAAATTTGGTGGGCACTCAGAGCAGAGAAGCATCAATACTTAGCAACACCAACTTGCCAACACTAGATAGAACACAGATTGTATGAAGCAGCGTTGCCGTTTTGATAAATTTTTGGAAAACTTGGTAATTTTATTAATTTCTTCTTCGAATTTGATAACTCCCTTATTTAGTTTTTACTATAAAAAATAATACTATGAAAATCGGCCTTAAAAACTTTTTTTTATTAATGCTTAGAAGTAAAAGCTTGCTAGTGTGCTAAGCTTAGAATAGTTTTGAAAATTTTTTCACCGCTGATATTTTCGACCACTTTTTGATACTTATTGGGCGGTACCTCGGCTATAACTTGACAAATGTTGATTTTCAATGGCTTCATCGTTTAAGCTTTATTCTTGAAAATACAGTCTTTTGAGTCCAAATACAAAATAAGACAGACCCAATTCTTGAAAGCGACGAAGAACCGACCATTTCGGGGACACTCCAGTTAAAACTCCACAGCCAACGTTCCCATTTGGATATTTATTAGCGCATATCTATGTATATATAACCGGTCAAACTCGATTTTCAGCCAAACTAGTTTTTTTCGCAGGAAACCAGTTAGGCCTAAGCTTAACTAGTAGACCCTTGTATGTTTCAAAAAAGAACACTCATCAGTCCAACTTCGGCTAAGCAGCCCACAGTATTGTTGCGTCCTACTTGTTTCCGCCTACACTTATCTGGTTTCTCCTACCGGGCTTAGGCCAACCAAGCATGGCCCAGGCTATGCCGGTTTATCCTATAGCCTAGTCGAAAACAGTTTTTCCAAAAATCGGGTTTGGCCCGTTACGTTTACATTAAATAAATTTGATTGTCTTTTTTATACTTTGGTAAATTTTCTAATACAAAATCAGTGTGGCAATACTGGTGTGAAGGCATTCATACACTGAGAATAAAATCAACCAAACATCGGTTAATATTACCAAATTCAAACTTGAAAAGAAATCAACGTGATTTTTGGTTACAATGCTTTGTTTGATATTTTCAACAATGATTTGGTAACATTAACAACACTTTTGTTTGCCTTAACCAAGCTTTTGGTTGTTGATTTTTTCTTTTGAATACGCTTATGTTCTGAACTTCACAGATGCTTTTTCATAATTCGAAAGATACAAAACAAAAGTTTCCATTATCATTTTAGCACATTGCCTCTGACAGTGTTTTAACCCGCAACTTCTGAAAGTTGGAAAATAATAGCAAGCATCTCTGCACACTCAGCTACAGTCGCTTTATAAATGTGTCTTCAAATGTTCAACTTTAATCAATTTTCTTCTTCACTTGATTTGGTTTTGCACTTCACAGATGCTTTTTCATAATTAATAAAAAGCAAAAATAGAAAAAAATAAAAATTATATGTACTCGAACCTGCTGGGTGACAACAAATAACAGCAGGCACCTCTACAAGTTCAGCCACAGGCAGACAAACGAATTTGCTTGAATCACATTTCTTACAATCGGTATACTTACCGTGAAAAAACCCAACAATAACTTGATTGAAAAAACCATTCTACTTTTGGCTCAGTGTATGTATGTATGTATGCACACACATATGTGTAAATCGTATGCATATGTTTACGTTCATATTTTTAAGGTTCTTATGTGCAATAAATTATGGGAATAGATGGGAGAGCACCCAAATAGACCTTGGCAATATGTTGCACTGTCATTTGCCTGTCACTGATGGTGGCAACAAAACTAAAATATAAGATTTGATACACATTTGTATGCATTTGAGTTTGCAAAGGTGTGCTTGAGTACTTGTGTGGGTGTGGATGTGGTAACTAGAGCAGTCCATTGCTTTTTTATAGACAAGCACATCAGGCCAAAAGGTGGGTCGTGCAGATAAAACCAGAAATTTCTTTCGGTGATAAAAGATGTGTCATATGTCAACTATTTAGCATATGTACATATATTTCATTATTATAGAGCCTCTTAAGTAACATGAAGGAACATAAATCACTTGTTTTGGGCCCATAAGCGCAGATAAATAAAAGCAAACGACAAATGCGCCAGCAAGTTGTTACATTGATTAGAAAATTTAGCCGCCGTGTTTTTGATTTGCCTAAGTCTGAAAAAAAGAACAACGGTACTGAATATAATAAAGAAATATGCTATAACTTCTGGAAATTCTAATTATACAAAAAAGCTCTCGAACGGGTTCACAAACGGTTTTGCAATTCATATCTTGTGAACTTCCTTCTCATACTGCCATTTGCTTGACACTACTTGGCCGCACCGAATGCAATGCTGCGTGACGAAATCAAATAATTAACTCATGTGGAACAAATAACCTATAGAGTTTACATATGTATGTACATTAAAATGTGAATATATTTGCAAACACACTTACCTACATACCTATGCTAGGGATCAAATGATCAAACATGCACATGTACATACATACATACATATATGAGTGTAAGAGTGAGGCCAATAAACCATCAAACATACAAGTGGTAGGCGTAGTCAGGCAGAGTGAAGCTCTTACTGCCTATAAATTTCCGCTTAGCTTGATTGATGATTCTTTAACTTCTTTATGACGTTTCGCAAGCGTAAATGTAGCAATATTTTGACATTTAAAACGAAGACAAACACATACACGTGCATACATACAAAGGCATTTATATATGTACCCTGCAGGGAAACCGCGGACTAGTGAATCAAATTTCTAGTTCCGTACTAGGTCGTTATCCCCTAAAAGGAACTAGTCCGATAGGAGCTAGATCCCCACCAGTCTAAAATCGACGAAAGTGGTACTTTTAAGAAACTAATTTTTTCAGTTTTTTTCACTACAAATCTATATCCAAAGTGACGAATTTAGAAATGTTTCGGACCTATAGAAAAAGGGATGCAGAACGCACTAGATCCTATTTGTCGAATTTGGAACTATTTCGGAACTATCGAATAAGGGATGCAGCGGGGGGCTTGTTTACTTTACATAGATATGTGTTCGGCGGCTTTTTCGTTCAAATGCGCTTCTATTCTGTGCTTCGCAGATGCTTTTTCATAGCTTGGTAATACAAAAC
>NW_016160284.1:10650-56578 GCF_001687245.7 Rhagoletis zephyria
CGACTAGTCACTTTTAAAAAATACAAATAAAAATTTGCGCCAGCTGAGATTCGAACCGGGGTGCTCTGTTTTGTTAGGCGAATACTCTCTCTGAGTGCCAACGCCGCACATGAAATTTCATTGACTAAGTGCGTACATATCATTAAATCGTTAATAGTACCCATAAGGGATGAGTCGAGACTAATTGACCTCCATTAGTACCCCTATGAGACTAGTTGGGACTAATTAATGGCCAATTGTACCCGATTGAGAGTAATCTCGGAATACTCTCTTTAGAGATTAGTCGCACAATTTTTTGCAGGGTATGTACATATGTACGATGTATGTGTTTGAGTGTTATAAATTGCTATATCATTTGAATGTAAGCTCATGTATGTTTGCTTGTATGGTTGGGAGCGTTTTAATGAGCATGCATATTCATTGATGCGTATTGCCGTGACCTTTTCAGACAATTTACCGGCAGAAGTGCCATTAAGGAACAACAACTGTAATAAATAAGTTTTGTAACATAAACTTCTTGATACAACCACCCACGACGACACATGAACAAACATCACGACATATACATACATACATACATTTGTATGCGTAAGTAATAATACACTAATTTCCTAAATAGCCAAATCAACTTCAATTGATGCTGTTCTTCACGGTAACTCATAACTAAGTGCCATTTGACGGAAGAAATTTTCAGTTCAGTGCTCAACCCAAACGGAAATTGTACCCTTATTTATCTTTCGGAGCTAAGGCTTAGCGAGTTGGCATGCTTGTGTGCGGAATACAAGTAATTTACAACAACAATTCGCTATTTATATGTATGTGAGGCGAGACGAATGAACTTCAAAAATTTCACCTAAGTATTATTTATTTAAGATAATCATTTGCAAAGCTTTTTATTTTGAGCGTGCCTACCTATATTTAGACGTGGCCACTGAATTAAACCGGCAAAAAAGTTGATAATAGAAAATTGGGGAGAGCTTTTATATTTTGTGAATCATCAGGATTTCATTAGGAAAATGCTTTGAAAGCAAGACAAGTTCTTTGAATATATAGTCCATTCTCTCCATTTCCATATAAAATTCAAAAAATTAAATATCGCTCACGCGCCCATCCGTAATATGTATGTACATAACTTGGAGAACTTAAAGAAATGGTGCGCTCTTACTACTTAAATGCACCACCCTAAAGATGGTTGACAAACAATCTGATTCATTGCCGGGTATATGGGCATTTATAAAAGCGTACAATATGGTAAATTAAATTTTAAGATCTTGAGGAACAAAGACTAAGTATGGTTACATTGAAAGTGTATGCAAAGCAGGCAGCAACCATTTATATTCACACAAAGAGCCACAAAATGAAAAGAGTTTAAACGTAATCATGTAAGAAGCTTGTTAGATTATATAATATCCACTGAAAGCGTAAAAGTGGACAGTGCTTGCATAATATCCAAAAGCCAAGCACTACCCAAATGTATACATACACCCCTCTGCACTTGTACTTTTAACCCAGCCAGCAGAAAATGGTAAATATGTTTTGCCGACTGTATGTTTTTCGTACGTTTTCCGCATTCGACAACAATACTTCCAACGTATTTACTCAAACATTCGAAAACATGTATACGCATTTTGTCAGACGATAAGTTTGCAGAGGATATTTGTTAGCTTTTAGGAAGTCTCACGTTCGAATGCCGTCAGACGTAACATCTTAACATAATATGAAAAATGTTTATTAAAACTGAAATACATATCAGGCCAAAAGAGCCAGAGGAGGCTATCTACAAAAAAAAAAATTGCGTTCTTGTAATATGAGAAAGAAGGATCTATAAATAATAAATACGGTCATTTACTAAAAAGTTTATTTTACTTGTGTATGTATGTGATGTTACCTATTATAAATAATAAATGAAAACTAAAAATGCATGCCTTGGGCTATTACTGTTTCGATTCTTGTAATGCATTTTAAGCTGTACATCAATTTTTGTAAATGTTGGTTAGGTTACTCTGTCCCTCAAGGCCTCATATGCAGTGTTGCTATTTTGGTGCTTTTGTAGCTAGTTGTAGCTCCTTATTTTTCTATTTAGCTCCGAAAATTAGGCTTTGCAATTTACCGTTATGCAGCTTAAAAAAAAAAAGAGAGAGAGATTGAGTTCCACTCAATCAAGTGCATCTTATGAACCAACTAAATAATTGTAATGCGCGTTACGGTAAATGAAAGAAAATAAAATTCTCTATAAGCCGTATATACATCACTTTTCGATAGCCCTGATAGTTTCTCAGAAATTAATTAATCATTCCAGATTTTTTGTTTTTTTTTTATGGAAAAATGCAAAAAAATCAAACTTTAACAGGGAAAGAAGTCAAAAAATAACAGTTTCTGTATAAAAATTTTGTACTTGTGTTAAAGCCTGTTCCTTTAGAAAAAATATGAAGTTACTAATGAAGAAAATCGATAAACAAATAACAAAAAAATGATTGGTCAAATGAAAATGCGCAAGAATTTTTTATACGAAATATGAGCAGGAAAAGAGTGATACTCATACGCCACGTACACCTGAAAGTGAAAGCACTATTTTTTAAAGCTGAATAACGGTAAATTGCAAATATCTGGAAAAGTTATCCACAGAAAAAAAAATTATCTCGATTTTCGGAATCACTGAAGAATTCTACATGGGAATTGGATAGTGGAATCTGGAGAAAATTTTTGCTGTAAACCAGTGTACTTAGAAATCCCGTTCCTAATGCAAATGGCGCGCAAGCAAATGGAAAGTGGGCAAGTAAGTCGATTAGTCTCTACGACGTGCGTGGGAGCAAACAAACTATACCGGACAGTAAGCTGCGACGGTGTATTCTCTCTCAGTTATTATTTCTCAGTTATTTTTTCTTTAAATGTGTTTTTTCTCAAATTTTTATATACGAAGTATACAAATATGTATATCAGAAGAAGGGGGATTTAATCATTTTTACACCCACACCAATTTTTTAAAAAACTGTTAGTAATTCTTTTGTTTAAAATATTTTTTATAAAAAAAGGTATTTTTTCATTTAAATGTGTTTTTTCTCAAATTTTTATATACGAGGTATACAAATATGCATTTCGGAAGGGGGTCTAAGCGCCTTTACAACGATATACTTTTTTTAAAAATCAGTTCAAAATTGTTTGCAATATAAGGAATTTAATTTTTCGAAGACCTGAACTTTGACCCCTTATAGCACCTGTAATATAAGAAATCCCTGTTTTACCTATGACTAAATTTCTTAAAAAAATTGGTTTGCTCCAATACCCAGAAAAAAAGTTGATTTTGCCGTACAGTGTAATAACCGTTTTCTGTAAAGTTCATTACGAACTAAAAATTGAATCAGAAAATTGTCTGAAAAAAAAAACACCAGGGGCCTATTTCCATGTTGTCAGTGACATTTCGACAGTTTGGTGGGTGTTTTTTTTTTTTTTCATAATACAAATAATTGTCACCACCTCATAAATTCCATGGGAAATTCCATTGATAAAGTGACAAATTGTCATTGTCGGGGTTTAAAATTGTCGTTGACATAATTGTCGCCAGTCATATGAAATTTATATACAAATCATATGTAATAATTGCATTTGCATTATTTTAGTTAGCTATTTGAGTTTTAAGAAATATTCAAATTACTGAGAAGTAATGAAATGCGCGCAATTACCATATAAATAAATTTACCAAACTCTCCTGCGAAAGCTTTCCGACGGAGGTTTTTGGTTTTGTCGCTATTGTCGCGATAATTTTGTCAGAGTGACAATTGTCAGCACAATTGTCGACAATATTCCATAATAACACTGTTGTTTTGCAAAAATGTTCACAGTTGCTTACAAGCATATATATGAAACAGAAAATATATTGGCGCCAATTCTGGCAGTGAAATTTTATAGAAACATCGACAATTGTCGCACCAGTCAGTTTTTTGTAAAATACATTTTCAGTACTTTTCTAGGCATACGTTTCGGATGCACACTTTACTGGGAAAACGTATCCGAGAAACTATCGGAAATCGAATGGGAAAACGCATAGAATATCAAATTTTTAAACAAAATTATTTCTATTTTTTTATGCGTTTACTGATATTTTGCTGGCTGGGGATATATGTATGTATATATGTGCATACACTCCTTTAGCTTTAGATTTCAACGCACTAAACCATTAGCCATGGCTTACAACTAGAGCAATTACAACAACGAAAACAGGACGGACGTTGATGCATCCAATTTATGACAGCATAGAGGCATGCAAGGGGAAATGGCCCGAAGGAAAAGGTGTATCGTAACAAAGTTGCTTTAGCCACAGAGGAGAGAGTGTGAGAGGCGCAGCACAGTGCCGAGCAAGTGTGTGTGTGTACCAACGCCTATTGGAATGCTTGAAAACGCGTAGTGCCGCATTGCAGTTGCTAGTTGGATTATAATTGCCGCCTATCCAACTGCCAGCTATGGCTGCTGTTGCCGCTAAAAAGTCTACGTGTGTTCAGTTGTGTTGTTGTCGCTGCTACAACTGTTGCTAAATGGACCAAAGGACTAAAGGACTGGCACATAATCCTTGCTGCACCCACCACGAGTTACCACTCAGGAACTTACTGACAGCAACTGAGTAGCCGGCCCAATGCCACCGCAAGCTGAGATGACAGCAGCATCCACAGAAAGTGAAACGCATTGCGAGGCCGATGGGAAAGCGCAGTTGGTGAATAGCCCAAGAATTACGTCATTTTAAATACATACTATGTGGCTAACACGACAGCGTCAGCATATACATAGGTATATACATACATACATACATACATAGATGCACATAAACATATGAATGGACAAATGCGCTTTTCACTTAAAGTCCTGCAAGTGGTTTTCACTTTGTGGCTAAATACTACAAAACGTTTTGCTTACCATCACTTTCATGTTGTGTTGCCTGCTGCTTTCTGATCCCTTTATTTTTTGGTGCTTTGCACTGCCAGCAACAACAAAAAACGTACGAAAAATATATTCCTGTAACGAGCAATGTATCAAATGCACACACAAGTGACAACTGAAAATGTAACCAAATGATATAGGATTGCATATCTGTATATTATCTGAATCTGTGTATATATGTACATTAGGGTGGTCCAAAAACAGTAAACTCGGAACTGTAATGCTCTCACCCCCTAGGATTGTTCTATATCGAAAAAAGTATACCCCTATTTTTTTATTTTGAAATCAAAAAATATTTTGAGGTCGCTACTTATCGTAGAAATGGCATACAATTGTGGAAAATCAATATTTTTCGATCGCAAAGCTCTAGTTCAGGAGACTTTCAGTAACAATACTTAATTGTTTATTTAACAATTTTTTAATATTAACGATTTTTTATTGGTTCTCCCTTTGCATTTTTCGGGGTTTTTTGGTGGGTTTTTGGTGGGCCTATAAATTATAGTTGCGATGAAAGAATGCTTAAATAAACAACTGGGTATTATTACTGAGAATCTCCTGCAGAGGAGCAAAGTTTTTCGATAGAAAAATATTAATTTTTGCGAATTATATACCATTTCTACGAAAAGTTGTTTTTTCCCCATATAAAAATTCATGGAAAACTTTGACCGCTTTGAGCGACCTCTAAATGTTTTTTTTTTCAAAATAAAAAAATAAGGGTATATTTTTTCGGTATAGAACAATCCTAGGGGGTGAGAGCATAAAAATTCCGACTTTACTTTTTCATATGCATTTTTGGACCACCCTAATTTACATACATATGTACTTACAGGGGTACTGAAGCGAGATAAGCGGCATGCTTTTTCTTTTGCTAAACGAAATTTAACACGAAAGTGAAGTTGTTCGCTTGCACACACACTCACTCCCACGCACACTGGCATGCAGTGTAAAATGAATTTAAGTGAAAATGCGTGAGCATATGCAAAATTCTTTTAAGGATCAAAGGAGACAGCTGAAATTCTGGGGCAGTGTAGCCACTTTGTGAGTAATTCCTCAAAACGTGAGGAATTTTTATTTTGAGGAATTTTTGTGGAATTTGCAGATAACCACAGATTTGTTAAATCGCTTTGCAAATTTTTTAACAATGAGCTTTCTGAAGTTTTATAAATATGTAGCGAAATACACTAAACAAGCGGCTTGTCAAACATTTTTCAAGCCTACTTTTCCCATTCCGCCATACACCATGCAAACATGACTCGTTCAAGGAAAGAATTTTAGTTCTCTTCCGGTTCACAATGTAAAGGGGTTTAGTTTTCTTCGATTTTTCTCTGTTGCGTCCTCATTCGGTAAAAATTCCATTGCGAATGAGGCGATTTTATCATACGCGTTGTAAGCGGTTTGATCAAACGTCATCATTTGTCATTTGTTTCACATTTCCCTCAAACGGCTTGTCAAACTTTTAAACACCCCCATACACAACATAAATCGCTTTTAGGAAAGAGATATTTCGCTCGGTTTGTCAAGCCGCTTGTGTGGTGTTTTTCGCTCTTAAGCACATCTGCATTTGCTGCTAAATATTCAAAATGTTATCCATGATTTTTTTTCATTCCATCGTTATACTTTCAACTTATGTATTTTGAAAAAATGCAAAATTTCGGCAATGAATGGAGAGAACACGCATTGTTCGAACATAAGGATATTCATATTGAAATTATAGGAAAACAGTTTTTTGAATTAAAATATTCTTCAGGTTCATATAAGTTTCCCAATTTAAAAAAATTATATATTTAGTAGTTTAAAAATGTGTAGGACTTACTTGGAGACCATATTTAGCACTGGTATATTCGCAGCAATAATATATACAAACCAAGGCATAAAAACCAACGGTGATACTTTGTTTGAACAGCAAGAACAAATGTACCAATTGAATTGGAGAATGCAATTAATTTTTGTACAAAGTGCCTGTAAATAGTATGCAGTACACAATACGCATATCTGTAATAAGAAAATTTTGAGTAATTTGTTCGGATTTTGAGGATTTTTCATTTTTTTTCGAGGAATTTGGTAATTTTTTTTGTGGCAACCCTGTTAGGTGCTTTGCTGCGGCAGTACCAGCGGCAACATTGCTTAGCACTCGCGTTTGGCCCTGAGCGCTCTCACCTTCCGGCATACAAATGCAAGAGGCGCTTGCACTGTTCGAGGCGAAAGGAAACAAATCCCACAAATTTGTTTGGGCATTTTCATATATGAAATCAAATTATTCGAATCATCAACACGTAAAACTATTTCTGAAGAATAAATAAATTTGGTAGAAACTAAATTTTTCACTGCAAATTAAAGCAAATTCATTGCTTCAGCCATACCTACAACTTTAAAGTTTTTTCAAAATTATAGCCTGATAATCAGAAAAGGCAAATCGTCTTCCCTGCAATCTCGTCCTTGCTTTCTCAGCCAAGTTCTGCTTTGAATTTCTTCGCATCAGTGGAGTCCGAAAAATGTTTAAACTTTGGAATGTTTCATCTACAAATTTTTCTCTGTATAGTTTGTTCTTCGTTTATCCTCTTGCTCCTCATTGCACAACCGCTTCCTTTTTTGCCATTTTTCTTAGTCGTGATTGTTGTTGTTCAAAAGTTTTTTCAACTTAAACTGCAAGATTAATACTGGCATATTTGATCAAGAACAATGCATGCGAACATCGGCAGTGATGTAACAGCAAAGAGGGGGTGTGCTGCGCCTTCCATTCGATTCGCGTTGCATACAGTGCGGCCGGCTTTTAAGTGCCTGCGTGCGGGCCCAAGTCAATGTCTTTGAATGGAGTGACTACTTCTCCGGGCCCAGACTTCTTCTCCACAAAACGTTCTTGCTCTGCTCATATTCGGCACTCATTCTTTATAAAAATTCTTCAGCCGGCACTTTTATGAATCTGCAAGTACTTATCCCCCTCGCCCTTCTTCAGCTTCTGAGCTATTGGTGGAAAAATTATTGCAGTGTATTTACTTTGGCCGCTGGCCGCTGGCCGCTGATTGCTCGGCTTTGCCGGTGGTTTCGTTGCGGTTTCAGCGTTTTTTGGCCTTAATTTATGCACACAACCAGCTATGATTTACGACTTGTTGTGTACGAATTGGATCAGTGCATTTATGGCTGCTTGCGCGCCGCCGATTATCAGCTGTCTTGCACACCGATTGGCCGGGTGGAAGTTGTCGATGCTGCCATCGTGGGTTAAATGTGAAAAAATAAGAAAATATTGCAGAACTGCTGTACAAATACTCGAAATGATTTTTATTAGAGTCGGTTATTAATTAGGTACAACTTTTATTTTCCTCTCCTGAGCAACTTAGAACTTTTTGTTAAGCCAAAGGGCTATCATAAAAGGACAGCAAAAGTAAATCATTTGTAGAAATACATACAGACGCAAGGGTGCGCTGTGCCTTACAAATTACTCAAAACAAATACAAACTTAAGTTTCTCATTTTGTCTTTATTTGATAACACATATTTACATACTCGTGCACCCTCAAGAGCAGGAACACTTATGTATATGTGCGTGGGAGTAAAAGTTAGATTTCAACCTTGCGAATGCCTGCGGCCCTCGCCAACACTTATAAATGAATAAAGAAAAGTTCCATTTGAGTTATACCTCGTAGGAAAATTCAATTCTTACCAAATTGCCATGAGCAATTATTTAACTTTATACAGTGATCAAGAAAACCATGCCTGGTTTGTTATTGGCGTATTTAACCCACAATACAAAATATGTACATGTAAACAAATTAGCTCGATCAGATATGCAAATTATCACAAACATGTCGGGAATAACCACGATAGGCCCACAAAGAAAAAAAAAATATATTTATATCAAGACGCCTAAAGCAACCATTTCGAAATTTTTGGCAGCTAAAAAGGTTGTTGCCGGCTTTAATTCTACATTTTAAAATATAACTTGCAAATTTAAGCTAAAGATCGAAAAATAATATTTGCATTGCAACTTTTATAGCAGCAGTTTTAATCTTTACGGTGTCATTTATTCCGCAAAGTAATCTATTACCTCTCAACAGGGCAATAAAACTTTATTTATAATAGGCACCACTAATCGTTGGAAAATACAAGACGATTTTTTTTTTATTAAAATCAAGTGAATGTACAAGGAGGACTTTTTAATTTTTTTCTTTTACATAGATTCGTCGATTCATTCCAATCCAGCCTGATTTCTTCACGTAAATAAATACAAATTTTCTCTTCGCGCTATTCATTCAACCTTCCCCGCATCGTTTTCATCATCACTTTTCGAGGCACTGTATTTATGCACATTTGTATATTCATTCCTTTTATCAATCAGTTTTGTTTGCATATAGTTAATACACTCGCGCATATATACACAGATACATATGTACATATGTACATGAGTGTACATTAGTGCGGAGCGGTCCCCATACAAAAAAAAAGTTTTTCCAGTCCACCCCTAGGATTAAAGATATTTTGAAGGCGATCGCAAACAAAATTTTTTTTTTTTTTTGCCACGCCCCCCCATCGCCATTTTAAGTCCGATTTTAATGAGCCGTACACTGTTGTTCATGGCTTGGAAGCCGCCACAATTCTTACCTTAATCATTTTTTACTCCGAGTTCAAATTCTAGTAGTGACTGTCGATCCACCCTAGTGTACATATGTGCCAATGCACATTTCTGCCCACGTATACGGGTACATGTGTAAACAGGACTTTTGTTCGCAGGTGAAGTCAAATATAAAGTTATTACTCAAAGTGGTGAGAAAAGTTTCTACATTTGTCAAGCATTCCAACTTTGGGCACTGCTTGGGACAAAGCTTTCTTAGAACTTAACACAAGAGCAAAAAAAAAAACGAATTGCATACATGAGTACTTGAATGCTTAATACTTATGCATCCATAACCCAAGACTTATGAAATAAAAGGTTTCCTCAACCAGTGCACGGCGAGTTCGGTGCAGGTATAAAGAGTAAAGTTGAGCGCTTTCTTAACGATATACATATTTGTATGTACATACATATGTATGTATCTATGTACTTAAAGAGGTTAACGCTGGGCCTTTTAAAGCGCTTCACACTCAACATTTTTTAAGTATTCCATATAAAAAGAAATACTTAATAATCGTTAGTATTTTTATTGACTTTGAAAACTTCGTCGATCTTCTTACACACAAATAAATACTCATCAACTTTTTGCACACTGTGCAACAAATTTTGGAACTTGTTTTGTATTAAAAGCCAAGAAGGGTCGTGCCACAAACTCTCCAAGTGTCAAATACGCGTAACAACTGAAATGAAACCTAAAAAAAAACAATGGAATGAGAAACCAACTGACTAACTACACTAAAATAAAGTTAGTCACGAAAAATGAAAGGAAATAAAAAGCCAAAGCCAAGAGCGACTTCTTAAATGTCAGCATTGTGCTCATCAGTAGCCAACAAATGGATATCAGATGGAGCAATCTGTCGGTGTGTGAGACGTATATATTTCTCAGCGTCGCAGTGTCACAGTGGACAAAAATGCAAAAATTTAGTGTCTTGGAATACAGACTTGCTGGCATCATTTTAAAGCTAAAACTCCATTTGTCTTGTGATATGGTAGACCTTAGGCCCAATATAAAACCCCAAATCAAATGTATTATGTTCACACGATTTCATTTTGACGCTTGGCATGTACATATGTATGTATGAGTAGTTGAAAAAAAATTGTTTCAAATATATTTTTATTCATAGCAAGATAATAATGATATACCTTCCATAAAATCGGTAACCGGTACATACAAATTACCGTGCTGCGATCTTTGTAGTAGTAAAGTTGCAATAAATTCTGACGACTCCTTCGATTTTTGTCTGCTGTTTATATGGAGTCGATGCACTGTGCGCGGTGTGTTGTAGGGCGGCATCTGTGTGGCAATGTCGCCGAGCGCTTTTATTGCAGCACTGCGTGTGGATTATGTAGCATTATCGACGATTTCCGGTGTAATGGCAAATCACATTTGCATTGTTTTTTATTGGCACAAATTGTAATGAAGCCAGCACGGCGGACAGACTCACAATCGTACCTATCCAAACACACACAGCCAGGAGAGCTGCCGCGGCTGGTAATAATTTTAATACCTTGGATTATATTATAGTGAAAGAAGTTTTTGTGTATTTTGCAGAATTCGTGCATGCCTGTACACATATCGTCAGCTGAAATACAAAAGACCGTAACTAACAAATAATCCAAAATTTTTACAAATTACAAGTCCCCACAGCGCTTTATGTAAAAAAGAAGTTGTGTGTGTGAATTCCACGCGTACCTGAAGTGAAACTTTTTCTTCGTATTACCGGTATACTCATCATATTTTATGAGTACCTTTAACATTAACCTTAAACTCAAGCTTAATCTTAACCTTAATATGAATATTAATTTTAATCATATTCGCAATCCTAATCTCTACCCGAATCTTAATTTTAATATTAATAATTAACAAGTAAAAAAGTAAGCAGAGGTGGTTTTACCCCTATTTCAAAATCCATAATGTTCAGTTAGACATAATGAGATATCTAAACTTATATAGTTACATGTGGGCGGTATCACGCCCATTTTCCAAAATTCCATAGTAATTACAAGGGATTGTTGTTAGTGTCAATTTTGAGTAAATTAGCGTCCTTAAACTTCGAAATATCGAATTTTCAAGCATTTCTGAAATTTACCGTTATATGAAGAGTGGGCGTAATTTTAGTCCGATTTCAATAATTTTCAATATTTTGCTTTTATGTGGCAAACAAAATAATCATACCGAGTTTGGTACAAAT
This sequence comes from Rhagoletis zephyria, assembly GCF_001687245.7. NCBI lineage: Eukaryota > Metazoa > Arthropoda > Insecta > Diptera > Tephritidae > Rhagoletis > Rhagoletis zephyria. Next base: position 22,377 of record NW_016160284.1, read on the forward strand.
TGGTCAAAGGGTTACCGAGATATACATATGTGGTCATAAGTGGGCAGTGCCACGCCCATTTTCCAAAATTTTATCAGAAACGTATTCTCTGCTAAAGAATTATTGCAAACATCAATTTCGAATAAATTAGCTTTATCATTTACTGATTTAACGAACAGATGTGGGCGTGGTTATTGCCCGATTTTAAAAATCTTCCTTTTGGTATATTGTATGAAGGCCAACAACTGTGCCAAATTGGGAAGAAATTGGTGGAGCGGTTACCAAGATACACACATGTAATCATAAGTGGGCGTGGCTGCGCCCATTTTCTAAAAATTTATAATATTCTTATTTTTCGTCTGGAAATTATTGTAAATATCAATTAGTGAATTTTCTTCATTAGTAACTAAAATATCGCATCTTTCGTGTTTCTCCAAACTACCGTTATATGTGGGGTAGGCGTGGTTATAGTCCGATTTTGCCCAGTTTCGNTTATACGTAAAAAATATAAATTATTTTTAAGAATAACGGTTTTAGAAAGTAAAGGAATAATTGACACTTTATATTCCTAAATTTTAAGCACAGTTTGCGTCAAAAAGTAAATTAGTTCAAAACAAATAGCTCTTGAAACATATAATGAAGTATTTTTATTTACAAAATTGTATGCGTGCTTATTTACAGAAAAGGCGCTATACTATACTTATTAGAACCAGCTCAAAACTAACCACATTTTTTCTAGCCCGGAGATGACCCTTTTTGAACTATCCAAGAACTGTTGTTATATGAACTGTTTCAGAACCATCTAAGCCAGAGTCAGCTCAGAACAAGTTCAAAAGTTCTGCAGAGGGCGACAATTGTCACTTCGTAGGACATCGCCATGTTAAAAAAGACAGTTGCTAGCATTGAGTTGGGATAGATGAAGAACCAGTACCGTCCCTTTTCAGGCTAGCTCAGCGCAAGTTCTGAACCAGTTTGATTTGCTGCAGGGTTTGTTATACGTACATGTGTACATTTGGTTGTGCATACAGAAACGTTCCTAAGCGTATTACTTACTTACTATTCGCTTTCATGTTGTTGGATTTAATTTAAAATTTCGCATTTATTTGCCAATTGCTTCATTTCATCTGCTTTCAGGAGGGCTTCTTCTCTTCTCAGCTGCGCGCTTTGTCATTCTCGGCACTTAGTCCTTAGCGCGCTTATTGCATTTTACGCTTTGTGCTCCGAACCATTATTTGCTTGATGACTTATTTTTCTTAGCATTCTTGATCTTGTTTACTTTTGCTTAAAATGTCCACTCCCTCTTCCAATTCACACATGTCAGTTGCCAAAATGTTTTTGCCGTTTCGTTTTGCTAATGGACTTTAAAGTGTGTTGTTTGAACAAACATATGTACGTACATATGTTTATGTAATTGAGTTCAATCCCCCATAGTATGCAGCAACTATTCTTCATACATACATATGTATATAAGTATGTAAAAAATGCCAGTTCACGCCCTCCATTTTGTACAATTTAACATATGTATCCCAATTTTATTCCTCTTTACTTATTTCTCTCTCTTTATTTTTGCTCAGAGCCTTGGTATTCGCATAAAATAACAAATAAAACGGAATAAAATGCAACTTTTTCGTCGCCATTCTTTTAGCTTAAAAATTTGGTAAGTAACATTACAGTTAAGGCGATTTGTATTCATATTTTTTGCAAAGCATCGCTTATGAATGAATTTCACAAAGAATAGAACGGAACGCCATTTCACTATATTCAGATAAATTTAGCGGTGCGTATGCTCTATCAGAGCCGGTACGTTTATATGTAGCGATCGAAAACGCAACAGGTTCTTTATGAAACCATTTGGAACTTAGGTTCCTTAAGCCTTATCTTGGAGATCTATTTGCGATTTCTTCTCATGATCCATATAAAATATATAACCAGAGGTAAATAAATGGAGAGGGTCGGAGCCATTTTGGCGTCGGTTAAGTTCTAGAAGAGACCAGCATGCAATAAAAGTTCCGTTGTACATCCTGTCTCTTTTCATAGCCTTTCACGTAATGAAAGATGGACATGGCAAAATCTTTTTGCTTGTATTGGTAATTCAGTCAACGCGGGGCTGTAGTCTTAATGTAGAACTTCGCGCCAACCTTTTCAAACTCTGTGGGTTTCATCGTTAACGTCGTAGCTTTAATATGCGGCTGCAACCAAAGATGGCTCAATCAAACATATTTTCTAACATCCATAAACTAACTTGTAGTAATGGCTCTTGACGAAAACAAAAGTATCAAATGTCAATGAAATGATCCGCGAAAGAACCGAAATACCGATGACCGATCGCAACAACAGATCGGTGTGTTTTGCTGCGAGCCGCGGCCGTCGTAGATCCCGCAGATTTACCGACACATAGAACATCTTCAGGCAGAATTCTGTTCATAACGGGTTATCCATATAGAACTTTTTTTTATTTTAATAAAACACTTAACACCGAGCTGGAGGTCGAGATCTTCATTATTACCCGTGTTTAAGCTGCCGCTTAAAAGTAATCAGCGTCCGTGCGCGCATCCTTTGGCCTCAGCTGTGTGGAGTTTAATTGAATGGAGAGCAGCGAAAATATGCATTCCGAAAGAACAGTCTTTGATATTTACTTTTTAAAAATAATTTCATTCAAATGTTGGCCGCGTCTACGCCAAAGAAAATAAAGTCATCCAAAAGTGTTATATCACAGGATCGCAATAGTGGTCTCGGAAGGTCGATGATACACACCATATATTATTCAAAGTGCAAAAATGTTTCGCACAGAACGCTGATTTTCGTATTACAACTGAGAAATGTGTAGGCGTTGTTGGGGTGTGAGCCCCAAAATATTCTATTAAACGGACCTGGAGTAAATAGTCTGAAAACATTTCTTTAACACTGTACGGAACTCATACCGCATTTTATTTTGTCATCGCAATCGATGCGGAGCAAGTTGAAAATCCATTAAACCCTTCACATGCCACCGCAATAACACTTGTTGGCGTCTCCAAAGCAGTGGCATGCAACAATGCAAACGCAGATCAGCACACTGATGGAAAAAGTGGCGGCGGTGGTGTGCAACAAAGGTAAGCGCGCGGCCGGCAGGGGTGTGCTGAGTGCTGTACTTACCAAGCCACACGCGCTGTCATATGCAGCTGTTACAGCTGTCAGAACAACATCGACATTGGCGCTTTTTTTCGTTTCATCGTTCAATTGCAACAATTGGGAATTGTATGCATGCACTCGTACACAATATGCAGCGGCAACAACAACAGTAGCAACTCTGATTACGTTTTACTTCTGCAACGAGTTCCGCTTTGACTTCGCTTTTCTTCTCTTTGTCGTCGATTTTTGCAATGGCCAACATACATAATTCCCAAATAGAACATTTGCTGCATTTACGTGGCAGCAAGTCTTTGTGGCAAGACATACAATTAACCCAATTCGGAGATTATTTCTTCAGCGGAGAGGGCACCACGTAATGGACAATGAATGCACAAAATGGCGAGCGAACAACGCTAGCAAGTTATAATGCACCGTTCAGCGCCTGGGGATATGCAGCACACGGTGCGAACTCGACTCGAAAGGGGGGGCGGGGTGAACAAGAGCAACATTAGCAACAATAATAACAGAAATTACTAGTACTTGCAACATTCACGAAAGCTGCTACTACTAATGATGGGCGTGTTGCACGGGGCGCGCGATGCGAAGTTCGGGGAGGCGAGGCGAGGCGAACACAACAAGGAAGCGTGCAAAAACGAACGAACACATGGCAGGGGAAATTATAATTTTCTTGCAAGTTGCGAGGGGAATTGCAGTGTGAGGGGGCAGCGAAAACATTGTAATCGCACAGCAAATAACTGCCAGTGAGTGCGTTGCAAGTTGCAAGCTAATAAGTGCTGCGTCGTTACAATTGTGCAGCCTTGTGCACTTTTGATGGCCGGTCCCGTACTTTCCTGGTTTAGCTGCATTGCAATTTACTCTGCGGAAATCACTGGCGTCGTTTGGAGACTGAAAAAACAAAAAAAAATTGGGTCATTGCATTTGTTGGCTGTTGCAGCGTAAGCAATAAAATTTAATTTCTTAGATGCATCCGCGCTCATTCGTTAGCTCAATTGTTTTATTCAAATGCTTGACAAGTTTTATGATTTCAATAAAGTAAAATATTTTTGCATTTATGAACGCAGCTATATGTACATAAATAGCACATACACTAGGTGTGTAGATGTAAGTCAACAAACAGCCAATGCACAGCCGATAACTGCAAAGTCAGCCAATTTTGGTTTGAGTTTGCAAACTAATAAAATTTGTAAAGGCAAATAGTTTCGCATTTTTCGCCGCATTTAAAAAAAGAAAAATATTAACTTAATTTTGCATTTGTATTCATATTTAAAATCTAATAATGGTATGATCTTCTCTAACCACTCAGCCAAAGCGGCAGAGAGGGTTACTATCGGTTTTAAAAATTAAAAAAAATTCCTTCCTTAAAAATACCTTTCCCAATCTTTTAAATCAAGTTAAAAACAGCATCAATAATTTCATTATTATGATAGCATTGAAAAAAATGTTAAACATTTGTGTAATTTTTTTAAGCTTAAACCGTTTTGTTATCTGAGGTGATTTCACTCAACAAATACTATGAGGAACTACTTTTATCTCAGCTTAAACTTTTGTAATCCCGGCGGAAAAATCGCAGCTTTTTTTGGAGTTTCAGTCTAATGTACATACATATGTTTTGTGTCGAATGTTTGGTTTCCCCCGAACTTATTTAATAAAAATTTCAATCGGAATCAACATTTAAAAAGTCGCAATGCTGCTGGCATTGGAGTCGCGATTGGCCACCACTGGTATATTCGACTGTTAATCAATTATCACAAAAATTGCGGGTGCTCGTGCATGTACATATGTATGTATGTATATTGGCATCTGCATTTACACTCGTATGTATGTATGTATGCACTTCTAATTTTTTTTTAAGATGATTTTCCTTTTTTGTAGCATTTAAAACTATATTAAAAATGCATTACAACTAATTAGGTTGCAGACAGAAAAAGTCGAATGGAAGCGAAAGACGAAATATAAACAATACGTGGCAACACGTGTTGGACGCCACTTACGACTGACTGTCTTTGTCGCCGCTTACCGCACAGGCAGTTCCATAATGCGAACATTGTTTTGGTAGAACATGGAGAGGCACACAAAAATTGCACAATATAAAAACAAAGGAGGACAAAAAAATCTCAACAAAATTTGTTGGAAGAGCTGAAGCGCTAAGCGGTGCCAACTGCTGCCGTCCCCAATTATTGAAACATTTGTAGCTCATTTCCATACATCGGAAAGGGACGAATAATGTAAATAATGTAAATAAATAAAAAGATTAGCATAAAAACAAGTTTATACAATTCTTTATGAGTGCCTGCTGCTGGTGGTGGTTCTCCACTGCTCTCAGTCCGCTGCCATTATTGGCCGCTTTTGCGTTAACAGCACTTGCCGTTGGAAAATTTTTCATTGCCACAGACTCAGTGTGTACGATAAATCTTTGTGCATTACTTGGTGGGCATCTTATTCTCCTCCTCCTCCTCCTGCTCCTCTCCACACTCTGAGGTGGCGAACGCACAGCAGGCAGCAGACACTTGCCATTTGAGGCACGCAAAATAGTTAGGCAGCTCAAGTTTCTGTCGATTGGCCGGTTCGGTTGACCGGAAGGTGGCGCAAGCATTTCGCATGGAGCAAGCGTTTATATTTAGCCTTCTATTTGTTTTTCCTTTGCTGCCAGTTGCAAGGGTCATTACTTAAAAACGTATGCCACAGTAGTGTCGTGGACGTGCCACAACGTAGGCGGAAATGCAGCAAAGCGAAATGCTAAGCGGGCAGAGAGCGGGTAGCCGCTGCTGATAGCAATGCCGGTGTCCGTGGCACGCAGCGTTTTATTGAATGAACGATGAATCATTTTCTTGCAAGCTTTTTGCATTCGCTATATCGCAACAGCAGCCATCATCGGTGGCAACAGGAATTGCCTTTGCTGCTAAGTTGTGGCGTTTTTATCGCTTTAGCAGCGCGAAACTTGCTTCCTGCTCGGTTCAACTTATTCTTATTTCTTTTCCATACTTCATTTGGTTAGTTACTTTGTGCCGCTGCCACCGCGATTGGTCCTGCATGTGGCGGCTCCTGCTGCGCTTCATTCGCTGATGGCGAATACTTTTAATAACTTCTCGGTAAAAGTTTTACGGTTTAACACTGCAGATGAAAAAGTTCATCGTAAATACTGTCTTCATAGAGAGTGTATCTGTGTGTGTGTGTGTTAGTCTGAGTGGTATGTATGTATGTACGTATGTGTACGTGTGTCTGCTTTTGGCACTTGAAACTTGCCGCAAAGCACTCGGGCACTCACTCACACACTCGCAAGTGTGCGCTCGTTCATGCAACGGAAGCAGAGCAAAAACACCGGTGGTAAATGGATGCGACTGCACGCCAAGCGACCGAGGGATGGAAACAGAAAGTACTAGCAGTGAAAAAGTATTTAAAGTGACATTAAGGGCCGTTTTCTGAAGTAACCTTTAACTTTAATGCTCACTTTATATTTAAAGGTTGGATTAAAAATAAAGCTATGTCTACAGTTAAGCGTTTTTAGTATTGGTTTTTGACGTATGTATGTTTCTTTGTTGTAAAACAATAAAAAATCGATAATAAAATGATTTACTTTAGACACAATCAGACATTTTAATGCAACCTTTAAATATAAAGTGAGCTTTAAAGTTACAGGTTACTTGAGAAAACGGCCCTAAAAATATTAAAAAGTCGATAAATGACTGCGCGCCTTGTGGCAGCTTTCCGAGCTCGCCGAGGAGGTGGCTGCGGCGGCACAGCGGGTATATGTAACAACATCGCGTATGAGTGATTCGCAATAAAAAAGTTTGCGTTTAAAAATCAAAGTGCTATACAAGTTTAGTATGTATGTATGTATGTAGTTCACATTACATACGCATACGTTTAACATTCATTTGTTTAAGTTCGATTTAGTTATTGGGTTCGGAGGCGTAGCTGAACTTTCGCGGAATCACAGTTGCTGCAAATTTATCTCGTGGTAACAAATACTATATGTGAGCTACGTTTTTCAAAAGATATGTATGTATGTTAGTAAATAGGTACAGGCATATGTATATCGAGCACATTACAGTATAGACATTAGCCAACCTTTTTGGGTTGTTATACCCGAGCGCTCTTGTGCACAAGGATATTATAACTTTGTTAACATAACGGTTGTTTGTAAATNAATCAGTAAATATTAAAGCTAATTTATTCAAAATGATGGTTGCAACAATTCTTTGCCAGGAAATACGTTTATGATAAAATTTTGGAAAATGGGCGTGGCACCGCCCACTTATGATCACGTATATGTATCTCGCTAACCGTTCTAGCAATTTGTACCAAACTCGGTATGGTTATTGTGCTTGCCACATAAAAGTAAACCATTGAAAATTGTTGAAATCGGACTAAAATTACGGCCGCTTTTCATATAACGGTAAATTTCAGAAATGCTTGAAATTTCAATATTTTGAAATTTAAGGACGCTAGTTTACTTAAAATTTATACACGCCGGCTTATCATGTAGCGGTAGCTTTCGGAAAGGTGAAAAACCTATATTTAATACTTGCGCCGGGTATTTAATGTTCGGCTCCGCCCGAACTTAGACTTTCTTACTTGTTGTAGTAAGTATTTGTTGTTGTTGTAGCTATATTCACCCTTGAGGAAGCCACTGGGTTCTGTGCTGTACTATTTAATGGCCTTCCTCAGGATTTTTCTTAGATTTCAGAGTTGGGTGCTGCATTGTTATTAGATAAATAAATTTAAGCATTTGATATGCCTTGATCTTTTTAAAAGAAAATTATAAATGATGCAGTAATTAAACAAATGAATAAGATGGATCCAAAATATGAATGCTAAAATCTAAAAAATTATGTACAGCAATATAAAATAAACGTAATAAGTATTTAAATACTTAAGTATCCTTACGTCTTGTTTCTATCACCGAATTAAATAAAGGTTTCGTAAGTAAATGTTTACATTTTTTACTAAGTAATAATAAATTAGTAAAATGATGTTATAATGCTCTATTATAATTAACCCTTCGTCTGATACATGAGCCCAGCCAGGCCTTTTCCATTTTCAAATTACAAAAAAAGGTACTTTAAATATAGCTAGAGGCTTGAAATTTCAGGTAGCTTACTAAAGTTTAGTGAACTACAAATCTGTAAAAAATCATGTCGGTATCATATATATAAAGCTAGATATATAGACATGTTGATTAATACATCACATTCGTAAAACATAGGTCTGGCTGGACCCACATATATTCCTATGTAATTTTTACCTAAAATGAAGGAATGCAATGGAATATTACCCCATTACAATTTTACTCGCCTCCAAAGCTCGTCCATGTTCCTGAAGCTCGCTTGTGCTTTGCTAATCCTCTCTTGACCACAGCGCTCAATTTTTCGTTGGCGTTGAGGTCTGGGTTTTGTGCTGCCCACTGCATTACGCGAAAATTTTGCTCAAGCAGCCGGCGGTGTCGAATATTTTTAGAATCCTTTGGATCTCCGTCCTGCTGGCAAACAACTTCTTCCGCAGGGTTTGCGCTTTTGTCTACAAAGTCCGGCAAATTTGTTTGGAAGATATGTTCATTATACCTTTTACATTAACCCATGGCACCAAATGCCAGCAAGTAAAACATCCCAAGCCATTAAGCCTAAGCAAGACGTTATATGTACGTACATATGTATGTATGTATGTGATGACGTTTGTGTTAACATCCTGTTTTACCCAAATCTTTCTAGTTATGTATTATAGACCGAACTATGCCCATCAAATATATTTTCCCCCGAATCTATGCTTTGGGAATTTTTTAAATAAAGAAACTGGACTTGTGTCTAATCACGCCGGGAAATGAATATTATAACATTGCCTGAACTGCTCTTTTTAATTTTTTGTTTATAATTTTAGTATAGGACATTTTTACGCACGTAGTTACTCATCACTAACCAACTGCTAAAACATTTCAACTATCAAGTGCATTACAAAAATGCAAAAATTTATTTCAAGTGAATACAAAATTGAGGTCTGTCAAAAAAAATGAATGTAAAAGAAAAATGTCGCTTTGGTTTAACCGTCATCCAGACTAGGCGCCACATGCGCCTTCGATGTTTAGTCACTGCATAACATGTAACAACATTTAACAACTATTTCGAATAACGAATAGTTTATTTATAATTAGTGATTGAATTATTTGCAAATTATTATGCTACGGTTAAAATTTCATTCGAATAAGGCTCAACTCTGGTTAGAACTATACTAATACTTCGATAGTATGTTAGAAGTCTCCTGAAGAGAAACAGAGTTTTCCAATCGAAAAATATTGATTTTCAAGAATAATATACCATTTCTACGAAAAAGAGTTCTTTCCGATATAAAATACATGGGAAACTTTGAGCTCATTCAGTAACCACCTCTAAGTGTGTTTTGATTTCGAATCTTTTTTTTTCGATATATGTAACTAGAACAATCCTAAGAGGTGAGAGTATTAAAATTCGGACTTCACTTTTTCACATGCATTTTCGGGCCATCCTAATGTCCATACATACATATATAAATGATACATAATCTTTTCCATCCACTTGGTCTGTAAAACAATATACATACATAACTTTATTTACGTTAAAGTTTTGTGCATATCGCACACGATCCTCAAAAATTACGCAACTCAAAATTTGGCATTTTTGAAATAACGTACTAAAAATAAAAATTTGTTGAAAAAAAACCTAAGGTGGAGTCTCTCCCTTACCAATATGATTAGCATGTGCTACGAAATAGTTTTTCGCATTTTCTTACGAACGTGTAATTTTGAGTTGTGTCACTTTTGAAGATCGTGTGCCATATGTATGTATTTCAATAAGCTATGCAATTTGACACTTGAGAATTCTCATATGCCATTTTTTGCAAATTTGTGGGCATAATGGGCCTTGTACTTGGATTGGTACGCGTTGGTCAGCGATGTAGCATACATTTAGGCTTCAGATGTTAGAAGTTGCCTACGAGATGGCATTGTTTGTAACTTGAGACTATTTCCTAAATGAATATGTTGAAGTTTATTTTCAAGTATAAGCAAGTACTTAGTCCTTTATCTGTTGTACACAATTTTTTTAATGTTCAATTTTATTTTATTTCCTACTTCCAAATGATTATATTTGATTAGAAAACAAATTAAATTTTTGTTGCTGCTACTCTTTTCATACATGCAATGGTATTCGAATGGAACTGTCTATTTACATACTTTCTCCTTATTCATTCGTTCATTCGTTCAGTTATTTAACGCGGTCCTTGGGAATTTATCGACTGTAAATTCAGAAATAAAAAGGTAATATGTAGTTAGTAATACCGGTCCTCATCTCGCAACTTGACAGTGCAATCGACTGCGAGGAATCGCATCACCAAGTTAAATCGCGCCAAATCGAATGTCGAAAACATTTCTGGGCATACAAAATTATTTAAAATTGCAGCGCAAGCTTTTCCACTGGTGGCGCATAGCATAGCACAGCGATAGTGAAACGAGCTTGTGCGGTGAAAGGGACTCAATAAGGTGGGTGGGGGGTGGCGTATAAACAAATTTTTGAAATCGAACAAACAATCACAACGAGGCGAGCGTTGCCAGTTCGATTAAAACGAAGTGAATTAACTTACAATTTGTAATTTTTGATATTATGCGCCAAATATGTCTACAGATCCTACATCTTCCACCTGCCAGCAAGAGAGGCAGCGAAATTTTATCGTAATTTGTTGCGCTGAATTCAAAAAAAAAAATTCCTTTACCATTTGATTAAAAGTTATTGAAAAATAATTTTTTGTGTTTTCTAATAAACGGTAAATTTGGAGTTAATACAATTTTGAAGAACTCTCACAATATGTGTATAATATCGGCCATGTACTGGTATTTTGTACTTATTTGTATGTGCATACATTCATACATGCATACATACGTACATATGTATGAGTAGGCGAGTGCATTTCTACTAAGTGACTTTTTCGACATTTTTTAAGAACAATCATGTTGAAAACAAGATTCAAGAGCGGAGAAAGAAGTCGCGTCACACAATGGCATTCCTGCATGGTTCTTTCTTTACCCCCGCATCAAATTAACAATTACCTGTGATGCGTGCCAATGCATTCGAATATTCGAATTGCGAAATGCATATTTAAATTTGTATGGACATGCATCAACATGTTTACATATTTAGATGCTTTTTGGCAATCATGGAAAATAGAACGAACGAGTGTAATATAATAACACTGGCTGATGTGAATTCGACGTGCTTCCCATACATATGAACATTAAAATATGAACATATGTGTGTAGTATGTAGTTGTGTAGGTACTCTTTGTGCGCCTTATTAGCAGTCATCAGAGCCTGTTAAGTGATGCAAGATTCGCAAATTGACTGACTAGTTCGCTAGTTGGCAAAACGCATTTAATTCGATCATTTACGATTTTGAACATACACTCATGTAGATATACGTATGTATGTTAGTTTTAGTATATGTACACTAGGCGACAAATGAAAGTGTACACCTTGTTCTTATATAATATTCACAACTATTTTTATGAACAATTTTTTTTATTAATTATTTATGAAAATATAGTTCATTTTATAAGCAAACCCATATACATACATCAAAGTTTCACACTTTATATAAAGTTCACATATATTCAAAAACGTTTCATCAAAATTTTCAACTTTTTATTCAGAACTAGCGGTACCCCGGTGTGCTCTTCTACACCAAATATTGAAAAATGAATGAAAAATCCTGGAATTTTTCTATTTGATTTTTTTTTTTTTTACTGTATTGCAGCCATGTTTATACTTGATATTTATCCGAAGAAAAAATAAACACAGCACATCATAGCAACAATTTTTCACTATGTTTTCGATTTTTCATGTATCTGCTGTTCTACCATATACGTGGTTCATGTAACAGACATAAACTGTTATAGATCATGAACCGCTAAACCGAATTCGGGCACACTTCACATAACCCATCTGCATATACCGTTTAAATTTGGTAGAATTCGGGCACTTATTTTTTTTATTTAAGATGGGAGGTGCCACGCCCCCTTTTCCAATACCGCTCATTTTTCTCCATGAGTATGGAATTATTTCATATGTCTCTATACCAATTTCCAGTAATCTACCACAAAAATATTTCAAATATACCAGAAGAAAATTTTTGTTAGTATGAGTGGTGCCACCTCCTTTTCCGAATTCGGGGCAACTTAAGACAAACCATCTTCATAAAAACCCGACTACGCCGTATAAATTTGGTTGAAATTTTGCACTAATTTTTTATTTGTAAGATAGGAGGTGCCACGCCCTCTTTTCCAATACCGCCCATTTTTCCCCATGAATATGAAATTATTTGAAATACCTCTATACCAATTTCCAATACTCTACCACAAATATTTCAAGAGATATACAATATAAAAATTTTAGTTAGTATGGGAGGTGCCACACCCCCTTTTACGAATTTGGGCAGACTTCATAAAAACCATCTGCATGATAGCTTGAATATGCTGTATAAATTTGGTTGAGTTCGGTGAAGCCGTTCTCAAGTTATAAGCTAACTCACTAATTTTTATATATAAAATAGAGGCGCCACGCCCCCTTTTTCGAATTCAAGCAAACTTCACACAAACCATGTGCATGATAGCCCGAATATGCAGCACAAATTTGATTGAATTCGGTGAAGCCGTTCTCAAGTTATGAGGTCACACCAAAAACGTGCACTTATTTTTATAAATAAGATTTCTAAAAAATGTTCGAGTATACAGTTTTGTAGCCGGTATTCTCGAACTTCTGAATAAAAAAAATTAAACTTTTGATTGAAATTTTTAAATTTTTTGTGAAATCTATATAAAGTGTGAAGCTTTGATTTATATAGTTCCCAAAGTGATCCAGGCGGACCCCCAGGAGTCCACGGGAGACTCGACGGTTGTCTACGTTGGCGTAAAAAAAATATGGAGATCCACGAAAATTTGGTGAAGAACTTGATAGCCTCTTTAGTTAACTTTAATTTTTTGGAGTGGTGTAAGTGCTCTTGACGCACTGCTGGGGCGAGGCGAAAATTGCTGGCGGCAGAGATTTGAGCACTTGGTGTCTTTTCAATGCTACAGGATAGTACGCCCCCATTATCTTTGTTGAAGGGATTCTATAATGTTGAGTTCCTTGAGTGTGAAAGTTGGTTTAATTCAAGCTCACACATTGTCGAATCTTCACAGATGGCTACAAAAGTGACTCTGGGATCTGGGGTCTTTTTCGAAGTTAATGAGGATAAGCTCGACTTTTCTTTTGGGGAGTATGCTTCGGTCTTCGAGGCTGAGGTATTTGCAATCCCCAAAACCATGGACTACGTTGTGGAAAATTAGTGGAGGGGAAGGAGTTAACTTGTCTACAGTGACAGCCAACCTGCACTTAAGGCATTGGCCAGCCCTCTAACTACTTCCAAAATAGTTCGGCAGTGCAAGTCACGACTAAATTATGTTGGCAAACACAACGAGCTTGCTTTACTCTGGGTACCAGGTTCGCTCGGGAGTACCTGGTAATGAGACATCTGACCATTTGGCCAGATGATCTCAGAAGATCTACCTAAATTTTTGCTCTCACTGAGCCGACGAGACTGCATCACTGGGCGTCACTTGTATCAACTCACATCGAACGCACGTATAGTACATTCAAGGCTGTTCTGTTACAAAAAAAAAATCAAGTTGATAATGAAAGATTTTTTTGTCGAAAATTTATGCACAGAATAAAAAATTAACTCGATTTTCAGAATCAGCGAGTAATTCTATATAGGAATTGGATAGGTAGTGGCGTCCGTTGAACATTTTTCTGTAGACCAGTGTTATTTTTCAGTTTTTTTTTTTTTAGTGCCGTCTTTCTGCTATTTCTAGTGCCTTTTCCTGCCTATTTAGTTATTTTATTTTGACTTTTTTATAGGCTTTTAGTTCATAGAAATCAATTCCCTGATAATCACATTATTTTAATAAATAGAACGCAAGAAAATATTTTATTTTCATTTATGCCACTCCAAATTTAGTTCTACACCTTTTCCAATAGTATTTCAGAAAAACACAAATGTATTTCCGAAAACTACAAATGATATTCAGAAAAACTCAATTAATTTTCAGAAAAGGCCAAATGTGTTTCAGAAAACCTCAAATTATATTCAGAAAAACTCAAATAAAATTCAGAAAAGGCCAAATGAATTTCAGAAAACCCCAAATGTATTTCAGAAAACCCCAAATGTATTTCAGAAACACTCAAATGAAATTCAGAAAAGGCCAAATGTATTTCAGAAAAACTCAATTGAAATTCCGAAAAACGCAAACGAAATTCAGAAAAGCGCAAATGTAATTCAGAAATCATTTCCAGAACACTTTTATCTATGGACTTTTTATCATCACTCTTAGAAAACATAATGGCTTACAAATTCATATCCCGATTAACCCCTCACCCACTTTTTGTAATGGAGTAAAACAGGATAACACTTGTAAAAAAGCATATTCCTACAGACATATCACGCAAGGACAAAGCATCAAAAAAAAAAAAAAACCGATGAGTGCTGGATAGCACGAGCGCAATCTGAAGTAGTAACGCTTTCTTTCGCTTGCCGAATTATTCCTTCCAAGTATTGCAGTCTCCTTTCTACTACTCCCGGTCCGTCGGTAAAAGGAATGTTCATATGAGTTTTGACATAACTTTTTATTTTTGCCCAAATATTCTCAATCTAAAGTGTAAGAAAACAGTTTGGAAATCTACAACTGGATTTTTCTGAAATACATTTTTGTTTCTCTGAATTTCAATTGTGTTTTTCTGAAATACATTTGGGGTTTTCTGAAATTCATTTGGCCTTTTCTGAATTTTAATTGAGGTTTTCTGAAACACATTTGGCATTTTCTGAAAATTAATTGAGTTTTTCTGAAAATCCCTTGTAGTTTTCGGAAATACATTTGTGTTTTTCTGAAATACTATTGGAAAAGGTGTAGAACTCACTCGCGATGCAAATTTACATGGTTAGATATAATATTCACATTTTTTGACGAGCTTCGCGAATATATTTGTTTATTATTTTTTTTATGAAAGTGTAGCTGATTTCTTAAAAAACACCATTTAAATTCAAATTCATACTTTGTGCAAAAAATTCTGCAAATTTTCACCAAAATTTTTAGCTTTTTATTCAGCATCTTTAAATATTTAAATTTTTAGTATAATAAAGTGCAAATCTAAAGTCGCTAGCACATGCCGTTGTTTATTAGCAATTTTTTCGATGACGGTGTTCCGCATTTTCTTTTCATATAAAAAAATTGTCCAACATACTTTGTATGGAAAAAATGCGTAACACCGTCATAAAAAAATGCCAGAAATCAACAGTAAGTCCTAGATATTATACTAAAATTTAATAAAACTGCACACCATAGTTTTTCTAAAGATGCGATTTAAAAAGTTAAAAATTTTGGTGAAATTTTGCAGAATTTTTGCAAAAAGTCTGAAGTTTGAATTTATAATATATATATATATTGAATAAACATTAAATAAAGTAAAGCAAAATAGCCAAAACTTGTTAAAATGTCGTGTACCACTTTATATTTGGCTCACTGGATTTTCATCGAAATATTTTTTTTTAAGAATGTCTTAAATTTAAGTGTGAAGTTTTATTCGCAACACTTGGAAAATAACGAAATAAAGCAAAACTCTCTGGGAAGACGATAACTGTGAATAACTGTATCAGGCACGTGCAGAGAGTGAGCAGGTCATCAGAAACGGGAACGTTTCGAGTATATGGCCATCAAGATAAAATTAAATAGTTCAATTGTTAAAAACCTAAAAGCGACCGACTTTTTCAATATACATATATTATATATTTACAGGGTCCGGAAAAATAAATTTCTTACACTTCTGAAATATTCTCATAAATAGTAAGAACAAATTGAATTTTTTTTTTTTTTTTTTGATACGATCTAATGTGCATAAATAACTACACGCATTAAATAGAAGGTGTTATTATTAAAAGTTAGTTAAAAAGTTTGAAGTAAAAAAGGAAACGGAAATGTAAGGAGTTTGATTAGCATTTATTTCCCTCAGCTAAACTAAAATCTCGGATCGCATTGCAAAGAAGTTCACTTTAATATCCCCAAACACTCGCATCTAAGGCAACGTGATGACAAAGCTGATAGAAGAAATTGAAGCGGTGAACGGCATTGGAAAAAGCAAATGAAAGCACCGGTAAGGCGGAATAAGCAGTAAACTGAAACATAAACGGAAAATTATCGGGAGGAGAGATGGAAGGGTGCAACAAACGCCATTCAATGGATCGTCTCAATACAAGTATGTAGAAGTCCCTAATGTGCGAAAAGAAATTAAATAAAAGTGGCAAAAGAAAACTGGTGCATTGGAAATGAAAATCTTATCTGATAAATTAAAACAGAGAGAAAGAAGATGGGGGAGGAGGTCAAAAGACACGTCGTTGGGGCTCAAGGTGCTGTCATCGAAACTAACCTGTACATGGAAGTGCATTAAAGTGTTTTTCCCCAGCCATAGAAACATAAATAGTTAGGGTGTTCCAATAGCAGTCCGGTTTACAGGATTTAGTCAAACTTACAGGAAGCCGCTCCTATTGACATAAAACCTGCAAGTGGGAACACTTTTGAGAGGGTAACTGAGCAACTGTTCTTAGTCAGAAGTTACAGAATTTAGTCCGGAGTTTTTTTTTCTCCTGTAAGTAGGTACATGCAAAGTGTCAAACGATCAGCTGATTTGCATGTGCAAATAAAAACAGAAAGCAGTGAAAGCAAAGAACCTTATATTTGTTAAAAAATGGAAATAAACAACGAAATATTTGAATATTGATTGAATAGATTTTAATAATTAGTTAGTGATATTTCAGCCAAATACCAAATCAGTGTTGTACAAATGACAGTTAAACAAACCGACTGACGTTTTTACAGGAAATAGTGCTTTTGGCGTACCCGTGCACTTCTGCATCTGTTCATCTTTTAGTCTCACTTGGGAGAGTAAAATTGTATTGGTTTGACAGTTCCACAGGTTTTAGTCCGAAGTTCAAAGGAACAGACTAATGATCACCTGAAATGCAAAAAGACGTAACAAACATCATAGTATGAAATGCAAAAAGTAATAACTAATAAAAAATTCAAAATTCACCTTTTTATTTATATGATTGATTTCATCAAATTGCATTGTTGTTACGTCTTTTTGCATTTCAAGGGATGGTATATATGTATGTATGTGTATGTCATACGTTTTTCTATACCTTATCATGGGCGTAGCCAGGTAGGGGCTGGGGGGGTGCTTCAGCCCCCTCCCCCCCTAGCTTTCAAATTTTCCTTATATATATATAAAATAGTACCCTGAAATGCAGGCTTAATAGGGTCGAGCGCCTCCCCCCCTAAATTTCATTCTGGCTACGCCGATGTACCTTATACAAAAAAACATACAAGTATGTTGGTATGAATTGCGATTTTTGCTTTGCCTCCGCATAAAAGTACGCAATATATATCTACAAAAATATACGCCTCAATAGCTTTGACATTTACCTCTTCACAAGGGAATAGATACCCATAGATACACATACATACATATAAAGGGCAATTTTGAAATTTTTTTGCATACACACTGAACTACAGATACGAGTAAAAATCAACGTGTTTTTGATGCCAATAACAACAACTCACGGAGAAAGCAAGCAAATCTTCAGTGTTCTGATGTACATATCTACCAATCTACATAATTTCAGCAGTGGCTAAAATACTAAGTTTTTTGCATATGAATATTAGTGCCCATTTTATGCATATGTCTCGTTATGTGCATATGTATGTTTGTATGTACATTAGGGTAGTCCAAAATTACGCAGGAAAATTTAGTTTTTGTAATTTTACCGCCACCACCCCCCAGAACTGCAAATTTCGAAAATAAAGAAGCCTTGTTTTTTTTGCATCGTTTAACATGTATCACTGGATCACAAATTTGTGTTTTTCTATCCAATTCCTTTGTAAAATCCCCCGCTGATTCCGGAAATCGAGTTAATATTTTTTTCTTTGGGTAAGTTTTCGATATATTTTCAAATTACCGTTATACAGCTAAAAAAAAAACTGGTTCCACGCATCTTATGAAGCCATTAAATAATCTTAAAACGAGGTATGGCAAATGAAAGCCAAAAAAAAATCTGCATAAATCGTAAATACATCACTTTTCGATAACCTTGATGGTTTCTGAGAAATTAATTACAAAATTTGTGTTTGTTTTTTGTTGAAAAAATTCAAACCTTTACATGAAAGAAATTAAAAAACAACACATTCTGTATAAATCTCATTTGTGTTAAGGTCTGTTCTGTTACAAAAAAATCAAGCTACTAATGAAGAAAATCGATAGATAAATAAAAAAGTAATGAGTGGTAAAATGAAAAGCCGCAAAGATTTCTTTTATGAAAGATTAACAGGAAAGAATGTAACTCATTCGCCATGTACTACACTCTTCTGCTCATTTTTAACCAAGGAATGAAACCGAAACCCAAACCGAAANATGGTATAAGTGACAAAAACAAGAACAACGTGAATCAGCTGTTTCTCGACTTGTGGGCACGAAATGTGGGTTTTTGCGTTTCCGTACTTCTGAACTTTGTTCCATTTTTGAAAGAAAATGTTTCTCTTATTCTCTAATTACCAAATCCGGTCCGGATTGTTAGGGAAAGAACCTAGTGTTGATATTATCAGTGAACTGTAATTTTCAATTTTCTTTCCTCAACCTTTAAGACATTGTGATTTAAATAATATCAACAAAATTTCTGTGAAAAACCGAAACCGGAACGAAACCGAAACCAAAACCGAAATAAATTTTGAAGAACGAAACCAAAACCGAAACCGAAACACTTGGCAAAACCGAAACCCAAACCGGAACGTTATTTTGAATCGGTTTCATTCCTTGTTTTTAACCGACTTCCAAAAAAGGAGGAGGTTATCAGTTCGTCGGAATATATTTTTTTTTTTATGTCTGTTACCGCATCACGTTGGACCGATTTCGATAATTCTTTTTGCATCGGAAAGGTAGTATCTCAGAGGTGGTCCCATACTAATCTGGTTAAGATCCGATCAGCGGATCATGAGATATATATATATATATATATTTTGAAGTCGGTTTTTTTTTGCTAAAAATTACTTGTTCATACAAAAAATCCATAGGGGTATTCTCTGAGTCTTGCAAAGCCCTTGCATGGTGCACAGATTGCACGGTTAAAACCGGTTTTCGTATGGGACAGCTTTGCAAACCGTGCAATCCGTGCACCGTGCAAGGGCTTTGCAAGACTCAGAGAATACCCCTCATATTTTATATGGGGGAAATACATTACAGTGCAGAATCGCCATAAAAGCCATAAAATCGTTAAAAATGAATATTTTTTGATCAAATAAGAATAGTTCCCTACAAAAATTTTCCAAAAATAAAATGCATATATGGGCGTTTCCAATAATACGATACGCCATAAGTATACCGCGTAAAAAAATTAAAAGTCCTATATCTAACTTGATTATAGGCCGATTTGGCTGCTAGTTATAATATATACTGGTTATGTAAGCAGAAACATTTTTGCCAAGTTAGGTGGCGCCAGGATCGAGATATTTTTCAAACCCGCATTTATGCTCTAATTTCTTTCACATTTGGCGTATTTAGTTAAAACGTAATAAGATTTGCAAAAAAGAATTTGCAAAAAATGGAGCCGCTGGTGGCGCTGATGTCAAAATAAAAAGCGCGTTCGACATAAAATGCATGTTCTCTTCCTATTGAAAATTCTTTCAAAAATAATATTAACACAACTTTTACAATGGTAATTTTACAGCCAGTTTCACTAAACTCATTTAAGTGGAAATTAACTTTAATTTAATTTTTTATTTAATTCTCATTTAAATTATTTTCAGTTTTAATAAGCTATTTATTTAAGTGAGTAAAAAGTGGTTGCAAAACAGACTAGGCTAGCGAAAGCTTTCGTTTGCACTGAGAGCCTTTGAAAGCTTTGGCAAGCTGTGTTGTAAAAGCAGGGCTGGTATACAAGTAAGCAGCAGATACACAATGATCAGGTGATTAAACGTGTAACACCTCTGAGTGTGGTTATTCTGATTTAATTTTTATTTAATTGAAGAGCATAGGTCACTTAAATCAAAATTAAAAACAAATTTAAATGGATTGGTGGAACCAAAAATTCGAAAATCAAAGTAATTTGCACTTAAATGAATCTGGTGAAACTGGCTGTTAGTAACGTAACGCCAGGTAACGTCACATCAGATACTTCAGCTGATTAAAAGCAGAAAATATTTCTACGTTTAAAAACTTGGAAAATTAACCTTAAAAATTTCCAATATTCTTACAAAAACTTTTATACAAATAGTCTTGCCCAGTTCGCAAAGGTTTGCAATTTTGTAACCCACAGCAAAATCCACTTCTGTTTTTTGTAACGTCCAGCCAGCGCGTATGTTTACTAATATCTTTAAATCGCTAATATCAATAGTTGTACTTTGTTTACTGAATAAGAGGACATTTAATTGCAATGCAAATCTTGAAAATCCTTTTTAAAATTTTAACTTTTTCAATTTCAACTTTTTCAATTTTTTTTTAACATTTTGTCATGCGAGCGTCACGTAACACCAGTTTCGAAATACCCATATCTATCTTTAAAATTGTACTAAATATTTTTTCATAACGGACGTGATGTGGTTTCCAACACATAAAATAACATGTTTTTATATAAGAGTTAAGATTATCGGTTATGATAAAGGGTTAGAAATGTTTGAAAATTTGAGAAGCGAAATTATTTTATTCGATCAAAAAATATTTGTTCTATTTTAATGATTTTATAGCAATTCCCCATGTAAAATATGTACATACATAAATGAAAACATTTAAAAGTCCCGGCGGCACTGTTGAATGCTAACCGATTTCAAAATAAAAAAATATGAGTCTCCTTATTTTAGATATTTTTCAGTTCAGAGGGGCTGTCTGAAAACAAAACTTTGGGCCACCTTAATGCACATATAAATTCTTCGATTGTGCGAGGCAATGACACTCGCGCCGATCCGGACCTAATGCAAAAGGTGGCGTCTAACACCGCAGTGTAACAGTGGCAAAAAAAAACATTTGTGTATAAATAAATATATATATTCAAATACGTAATATATGTACATATATGCATGTATAGTACTGTGTTTCGGGATCCAATCATCTCGAATAAATTATGGGGCTTTCGCACGAGGCGATTTTTCAAGCAACTTTTGCGTTTAACTCACGCAGGGTTGCACGAAAAAAAAAAATTTAATGTCTAGAAATATCAAAATATCAAAATATTCGCCATAAAAAGGCGTTTGCATTGTTCGACTTTGCATTATACTTTTGGTTGAACGGCCTTTCAACTAATCGCTTTCAACAAAGTTGGTCGCCAGCCAACATTTAGCCATTCAACGTTTTTTTCGTGCAACCCTGCATGAGTTGAATGCAAAAGTTTAACGCAAAATCGCCTCGTGCGAACACCTTTTTACTTCCCTTCAGTAGCAAAGGATTTACCGCAAATGCAAATTACCAATGAAGTTGTACTGATGCTATTCTGATTTATGTCAGCGCCCTTCTTGTAAACACTCCATTGAGTTTTGTCAGTCGAAAAAGAGCTCTCCTCCTGATTTCAAAACGCTAACATCAGTTCTGTTCGCTATGCAAAAAACTTGTACAAGCTTGTACCGAATGTTACCAAATCAATCGTTTGGACAAAAACTTGCAAAGAGTGAACACAATTTTGACATTTCATTTGGAGGGGAAGTTACAAATTCGTGCTGGGAAAATTTTTGCCAGCAGGAATTTGGAAAGAGGTTTGTAGCGCACAGTTGCATTTTTGCTGGAATTAAAAAAAAAAACGTTAGATTTTAAAATGCACAGCGGACAGTGAAGCTTTCAAATTAAAGACACATTTCTGTTCGCGGCAAACTTTTTTCTCTTTGAGAAAGTAAGACACTTGATTCTCGAAATTTTTGTTGCTAGCTAATTTTTGATGGCTTTTCCAAACGAACACAACTAACTGCATACGTCAGTCGCACGAAAATTAATCGCCTTGTCTAAAATCCCCTCTGGTGCCAAACGGCTTTACATTGTTCTTCTAATTTTTTTTTTTTTTGGAGCTGAGGTAATTTAATTAAAACGTCATCTAAACTTCTAAAAAGTATGCAGTTTGATACCCATATTGCAATATTCAATTTATCTTCTCAATTAAATTGATATAAAACTTTTTAACAGGTGGCAACCTTCAACGAAAATATTTTTTCGGCTGTAAGCCTCCTTAAACCCCTTTCTTTTGACAGCCATATTGCAATATTTACTTCTTCTTATCAATTTACTTAAACTCCACTTTTCAAACAGGTGACAGACAACTCTCGCATGTTTTTCTATATTTTAAGCTAGACCTCTAGCAATACATCGCTGAAAACTTCATTCAATTTCATGCATTAGTTTTCGTGTGAGGCGCGTACAAACATACAGACAGACAAAAATTCTAAAAAAAATTGTTGATTTGGCTTCTGTTGCTCTAATTAAGACCACCTTATTAATTTTTCTTGAAAATCTATAATGTACAGACATCGGTCTGTTACAATTTTATTTGTATGTATAGATTTGTTGATACCTATGTATTTATATAGGTACATATATCCGCGCAAAGGTGTGTAAGACCGTGGCAACTCAAACGTAAAACTAATTTTCGATCTAATAATGCCCAATTACCCGTTATACGAATACCATGCTTCATATTGTGCGAAAATTTTCATAACAATATCTTTTTTAGTTTCCTCAGGGGAAGGGTACCTCCATCTCAATTTCGTCTCTCCCAAAATTCCGATTTTTGAGTTGTGACAGTCTTTTGGTAAATGAGCGATATGTAGAATGTTGCAACGCTTCTCAATTTGTTTACCTATTCACGGGCACATACATATATGTATGTACAACAACCTGCGAGGCAACAAACACTGGGTGAGAGATTCGGGTAAATGACGACCATGTGACCTTGAATGCGGCCAAGCCCATGGGCAACGATTATCGCGCTTTTCCTCATAGATGGCAAATATTCTTTTTTGCACTTTGGTTTATCATCACTATTTGCTTTATGTTGCTACATAAGTGCATGTGTATGTATGTATGTATATAAATGTTCCTCCTTGGTTTTGCATTGTTTTTAATAAATATTATGCACTCTTCTATCTCATAGTTCGCCTTTTCTCTTTTCTTCTGGTATTTATCTACAAATACTTTTCCGAATATTTATTAAAATTTTGCAAATTCTATTTTTGCTGTAGTTACAACTGTAAAATGGTAGTGCCAACATAGGCCATCGGCGGTTCAATGAGAATCGTTTTTTGATATTAGCCGATACTCAATTAGTGCCATCGCATATTGTCTAGATATAAAAAACAGAGCGGCTAACAAGCAGTAGTTATGGGTAAAAATAAAGGAGGTGGTGGTGGAGGAGGGGGAGGAAGTGGCGGCGGTGGTAGTGGAGGTGGAGGAGGCGGAGGAAATGTAAGCAAAATTTGTGTTATGCAAGCGAAGTAATTGTAAGTAGATCGGCAACGAAAGAAAATTAATCTAATTGTCCGGTTTATATCTTCCACAACATCAACATGCACAGTCAAATATATCGACAAGACCCACCGCAATACCCTATACAAAAACCTAAATAAATATTCCCAATTTTTTCATATAATTCCATCCAACCGTTTCTGGGTGAATAGAGGTCTCGTCGCATGGTGTCGGATTTTCATTTCATAAAATTTCCGATCCGCTAAAACAAAGTTCAAGATTAAAAAAAAAACCTTATTCCTTATCTACAGCCCAAGCCTTTTAATTTGACACCTCATTTTTGAGAGCCGAATGAAGAGTAACACGATCGTTACCTTTATTCACAAAGGCCTTTTCGAGACTGTGTTTTTCACAGATTTTGGTAGGATATATTAAAATACACCTTCANACCCTTAGTTTTTTCCTTTTGATATTTGTAATTCAGTTTTTTACTGCAACCAATACAGGGTGCTCAATGACCTTGAAATACGCTACTGGATCGCTGTGAAGCTGGCAAAAATATTGGTGATTTTTACAAAAAGCTACTGTTGCTATGCCAACTGAAGCTTGTGATATTTTTTTAGATAAGTTAAATTTGAAATGTTCTTAGGTTACTTAACCAATTGTTTGATTAAGATATGTACACAATACTTCTAAAGTAAAATATGAGCATCATGAGCATTCTCTAAATGTATACTTAGAAACGTTAGATTTGATACCAGCACCTCTTTCGGCAAGAGGAAAAATTTTGGAAGTTGCCTCAAACCCTATCCTTTGCTACAATAGTGTCAACTCATAATCCGAAAATTTGCAAAAAACAGTTTTTTAATATAATAGTTTAGATACGCCCCCATCGTAGAAATGAAGACACATTTTATTTTAATGGGATTATTGTTCTTCGACACAGCTATGAAATTTGTACACAACAAAGAAGAAATGTGGCGGTAATATCTGCAATTTTCTTTTCAAATCCAGTATTGTACAATCTGCCAATTTCCCACTAAAAACCTATGGTATTTTTAAAATAACTACTACACCTTAAAATTAGTTACATGCTTCAATAACAAAAAAAAATTATAAATTTATAAATTTTAAAACAAACTCGCAGCCAAACTTGATTTTCAACGGAGTTTTTTCATCGCTCTCATGATTCTCTTTCGGTATTTCAGAAAAAAGGAGGTGGCGGCGGTGGTGACAAAAGCGGAAACAAAAACAAAACTGGAGGCGGAGCTGACAAAGGTGGTGGGAAAAAAGGTCAGGAGCAAAAGGCAGGAGGAGGTGGTGCTGGCGGCGGAGGTGGAAAAAAAGGTGGCAAGAAGTAGCAGTGGTCGGTCCTAACACATGCAAGCTCACAGCAAACATATGTATATGTATGTTTATTTTACGAATTAAGTTAAAATTTCATTTGTCTTCATCTTAACTTGTAAGCAATTAGCAAATTTGTTAATAAGTATAAATTTAGATAATAATTGATTTATGTTGTTTCAATGTAGCAAGAAATACATGTACATGCGCATGTCAAGCAAGGAAACATCTTTTAAAGATCTAAATAATTGAAAAAAAAATAGTTAGTCTTCATTAGTATACACACATACTTTTACATTAGCAAATACTTAGGTACGTATGTATGTATGTGTGCTTTAAATTGCTCCTATATTTTTATTCCGCCGCTTTGGTACATACAAATATAACAAATTGACTTGTAAACAGCTGTGGTATTTATTTTCTATTCAAGTTTTGCAATACATTTTTCAGTGAAGTGTGCAACGTTAACAAAGTAGATTTAGCTTAACAACTCACTCAAATTAAAACATGCGGCTGCCTTATAAGTAATTAATTATGTATGTATGTATGTATACGTTTTGGTTGATGCATGAAATGCTGATATTTGCTCANGCATGTCAAGCAAGGAAACATCTTTTAAAGATCTAAATAATTGAAAAAAATTAGTTAGTCTTCATTAGTATACACACATACTTTTACATTAGCAAATACTTAGGTACGTATGTATGTATGTGTGCTTTAAATTGCTCCTATCCCACTGGGAAAATAGGTAAGCACCTTACGAGGTAAGCCATGTTTTCTTTCAGTTTTTAGTACCAAAATTGTCATCATGGCCAATGTCATCTACTAGTAAAGCACAAAATGAACACCTCCAACGACACATTACGTTGTCAGTTGCAAAGTAACGTGCAGCCGAAGTTATCTCCAAGCGCCGAACTACTCCGAGCGACTTCTCTGCATTACACGTAACTTACTTTGTAAAGCGGCTCAGAAGTATGTCTGATACCAAATGTACATTCTAAATTCCTACTTACATAAGGCGGCCATGCCTTTGTAAAAGTAAGGGACGTTCGGCAGGGAAATGGTAATGACTGCCAGGTGAAGAGTAAGTTGCTAATAAGGGATTATTACGTGCTCCTAATTCCCACTGGGATATTTTTATTCCGCCGCTTTGGTACATACAAATATAAGAAATTGACTTGTAAACAGCTGTGGTATTTATTTTCTATTCCAGTTTTCCAATACATTTTTCAGTGAAGTGTGCAACGTTAACAAAGTAGATTTAGCTTAACAACTCACTCAAACTAAAACATGCGGCTGCCTTATAAGTAATTAATTAATTATGTATGTATGTATACGTTTTGGTTGATGCATGAAATGCGGATATTTGCTCGTGCATGGAAACATCCCCATATTTATTTTCAATTGATTGGAGTAGCTCTCTCACATCTGCGTACTTACAGACTAAACTTATGTACTAATGTGTGTACATATCTGTATGCTATAATACATACACATGTAATATATGCGGGTCTATTTATGAATACTTCATTCCAATTAACGTAACCACCTTAAAGGTCGTCTTACTATCGAAACCAATCCTGTGACATGGCGCCAAAGAAGGAGGCAGCACCGGATTTCGTTTTGGAATCAACTTTCCCTTTTGTTCCAGTGTTCGCTAATGATGTTGACGCAGTTACTTTACGAGTAGGCGTATTCTGAAAGCGGAGGTGTTTAAAGGTTAAAAACAGAGAGTTGTAGAATTATCGTTTACTTGGTGTATGTATGTATGTATTTGCACATACATACGCATGTAGTTACTTCTATAAGTAAAAGATTAATTGTAACAAACAAATCATTTAATTAACTCAAAGCAAATCAAATTCACCAAAACAATGAGAAGCATATTAGTTGCAGCACCAAAAAAATAATAATAATAACTTATGAATCCAATCTGGAGCAGATGTAACCAAGTATTATGAGATGGTATTTAATCGTTTATATAAACGCACAAGCAACATGGGTTTATGGAGTGGTCATTCCAGGAGTAGCAGTAAACTTTTCACTCCGCATTTCTATATACATACATACAAACAATTTCTTCATTATTTTGGATTTGTAATTAGTACTTCATTAAAACTTTTAGTGAGATAACCAACAAGATAACTAAACAACATCCTGAGCAAAATTACATACTTATCAGTCCCAAAATATTTTTAGCTTACGCGTGTGTAGCTATAAATTTAAAAAAAGGTTCTTAAAGAAGAATAAAAAACACGATTTTGTTTACATTGGTACTGTACTGACTAGTGAAGTATAATCTGAGATTTACCTTTTCAGCATCCACCGAAATTGCGTTACTTTGCTCTGGATTGGCAGCAGGTGTCGGAGTGACAATTGGTAGCAGAGGGAACCACAACGATGTTGACCCGTTTGAACTTAAACTCAAAACATTTGGATCCTTCTCCTGTCCCAACAGCATGGACGCAGCAGGAGCCATGTGCGCTGACAACGGTGGCGTCAGAACACCAAATTGAAAATTTAACCGAGCTACAGAACGCTTAACATTAGTTGAAATGTGTTCAGTAAATAACTCAAAATCGAAGGGGTCAATAAGATCTTTGAAGGTACTTTGTAAAGCACCGAATTGTTCGTTCAATGAACGATCGTCTCGCGTGATACCAAACATACATTGTAGAAATTTCAAATCGAAATACAGTTGTAAGGCGATACTTTGACTGCTCACCGCTTTGCCCTTGGCATTGCTTTGATATTGTTCCAGTATTTGGGATAGAAGCTTTTGATTACAGTAATGTAGCACTTTTGAGGGCAAGGTTTGTGGCACGATTAAATTCAACGCGCGCACTAATGTAAAAAGATACGCTTGTAGTGATATACGTGGCTGGTTGGGAATGCGAAAAGTCGAATGTATGGTAGCATCCTGCTCATCTTTTTGCTCTAGTTTAACGGTTTCCCAATTCTAAAAGAAAAAATAACTAAATGATTTAAATAGTAAAATGGTTAAAACATACTCATACTCACCGCGAACTCTTCTAGAATATTGTCGTTAGTGATGACACTTGTAAGCATCTTTTTACAGTGGTTCTCTTCCAGTATACCTTCCACTAGTTGTTGCCAAAAAATAAATGTTTCCTCCTCCAGTAACATACACACTCGACTCCAGTGTTCCACGCTGTTCGCAGCAACGTTACCTACCCACTGCCGCCAGCCGCTTCTTTGGCAGAAGCATACTTTTAAGTTGGGGCAAAGTTCAACCAATGCGATGCAGCACCTGGCCACAAATAAAAGCTCGCAACGCTGCATCGAAGCTAGGTGCAGGCTCTTTGTCCGACTAAGGAAATGTGTTAACTGCGTTTCAGCTGTCTCTCGCAGGAATACTATTAGTGCAAGTTTGTCTTCCGCACGAGTTGCTTGCTCTTCAAGCAAAACATTCATCTCTGAGACGATGCCTTCGAGTTGTCGGTCAAATTCAGAGCATAGTGCAATAGTCGCCGCGTCGTAGCCTCTTGTCTTCATTAACAAATTCCTTACTTTGAGATCATCACTTAAGGCAACCTCCAAGCTGCACGGCAAGTCACTTACACTTTCAGACCAAATATCCCAAGAGTTCACACTAACATCTGGCAATGCATGTTCTATTGCATCGAATGTTGTTTGCATAGCTTTCTCCCAGCTGTCGTGGATAATATCATGGATGCGTTGGTTAATAAGTGGTATGTAATTTATTTCGAAAAAATCCAGGGAATGTGAGAGTTGTAGTTTTTTTACTAGTTGATCGAAGTTTAAATGTTTTCTGTATGCATTGGCTTCTGTTTTTAGTTCTTTGATGGTGCTCATTGTTGATACGAAATCAAAAAGTTGCTTAAGTTGAGTGCCAGCAATTTGGCGGGTATCTGAAAGCCATTGCTCAAGTGTGGAACGGACCTGTATTTCGTCTAGAGATTGTGTTCCGATTTTTGGGCGAAAATTTGAAATGATTTCCGGTAATAAATACGAAAACTGTGCATCGGTACGATGCATTAAATTTAATGTGGGTGGTGCGTTAGCGTCGCTGAGTTCAGCCAGTTTTTGCAACAACAAACCGTCGTCTGAAAAACAATCCAGTTCATAAAATTTGTTATTGATATCAAAAGTGGCGGAACAAACCTATGAAGCATTTCCAGATAAGATCCACCGTGCCATTTAGTATCCGCAGGCTTGCTAAAATTCGGTCTTTTACACGCCTACGCTGTTCATTAGCACCAGGATTATCTTCGCTGAGGCAACTTACAAACGCGGTACAACGAAGACTTAGAAACGTTTTGAAAACACTGTTTAATGTATTCTTTTCTAGCGACAATAAGCTGAGTAAACAATCTACTGCCACATCGACGCTCAGATCTTCACGCTCTAATGCAGCCAAAGCATGTTGTTTAATGGTCACATTGAACGGTTTTAATATTTCCCATTGTTTTTTGGCCACAGGAAGATGTTGCATCAGTGCGTTATTTGCATCCAACTGCAGTCCTGTGCTTATATGCCTGCTAAATATGAACAATTCGCTAGCAGTATAGAACCGCTCTTCGTCAATGTTCGTCCAAATTAATTCCGGCAAAGCAGTCAGAAGCTTAATCTGCACCATTGTACTGAAGTAATGATTTAATTGTTTATTTGCATTTCGATTTCGTAGTAAATCTTCCGATTCGCTAGTTTTAAAACCCAACAACTGTTGTTCATTTAGCTTGCGGCAATTTTTCGTAATGGACTCAACCTGTTCGATGAGTTTCGCTGAGGAATCTTTCATAGCTACAATGGTATCCGCAGCCTGTAGCAAATCGCGGTAACGTTCACTGCCGGGAAAAATATATTAGAACAAAGTGTATAAATTAATAGCAAATCCGTCAAAGTCATACCCAACCATTAGGCGCAGCTCCTCACGTTTGTTTTCTACTACCGACTGGATTTTCTTGTGAACGATATCGATTTCCGGGACGCTGTGCTGTTCAAATAACGTGTCTACATCGAGATTAAGTAAGTTGGCGGCATCCATTTCGCCTTTATTCATGTATTTATCTCAATAATAATACTGAAATTATCAATTATCACCAAATGTTTGGTGAAAAGAAAACAATCTTTGACACGTCGTTCACAGCTGATTGCCCGCTGCGCTATCTAGCGGCGGTTAGGTACATTCTATTGGAGAGTAGTCCTAACAAGCAGTGGAATTTAAGTAATTTGTGCGAGCACAGTCGCCGCAATAAAAAAAGGACTATTTTGTGGATTTTGCAACTAGATTTAGCTCTTTATTTTTCTATCAACTCCGAAAATTAGACTTTAGCTCCTAGTCTTTTTAGCTCTTTTCAAAATTATCTAGCACTTTTTTAGCTCCAGAAAGTTTTAGTTGGTTTAGGAAATATATAGAAATTAAAAATCTGANTCTTTTCAAAATTATCTAGCACTTTTTTAGCTCCAGAAAGTTTTAGTTGTTTTAGGTAATATATAAAAATTAAAAATCTGTAATTTCATTCTACAAGTGTTGACTAAAATTTATTTCGATACCTTATTACTTTCGATACCTTCATGCTATTCTATTTCGATTAATACTTTGAAATCCCGTTCCTAATGCAAATGGCGCGCAAGCCAATAAGAAAATGGGCACGCACCTAGGTCCATTAGTTTCTACGACGTGCGCGGGCGCACACAAACAATACCGGGCAATAATTCGAGCTCCAATAAGTTCCGACGAAGATTACATCGAGCCTACGTCAACTTTTGCGAAGCTGATTGGAAAGGCTTGGCGTAGATTACTGGAAGTACCTTCTCAGTCCTTCTCACATCAACCGAAGTTCAAATAGGTGAGCGTACGTAACGCAGGGTTGTCAAATCCAAATTTTGAGTGAGATTCAGGTAGCCATCGGGGAGGCGAAACCCTCCAAAGCTACTGGACGTGACGGAATATGCATGCAGATGCTGAAAAAATTGGCGCTCCGGGAGCATAATATTTCACCAGGGTACTCCATCTTTCCATGGCCGCTCTCATCGTTCCAGATATTTGGAAAACGGGGAGAGTGGTCCCACTGCTTAAACCTGGGAAACCGGCAAACAAAGAAGAATCTTATCGCCCTATATCCCTCCTTTCGCGGTAGCGAAGATACATGCCGTCTTGCTACTCCTTCACTATTCGTACCACCTGACTCCAGCGAGGAATCAAAATGGTTTCCGTAAAGTGCACAGCACCACGCCATTCGACATCGTCAGGGGTGGTATCCTATCCCCTCTGTTGTTGAATTATTACAACTTAAAACTCCCTCAACCACCAAAGGGAGTCTCTGTGGTCTCTATGCTAACGACTGCTCGATAATAGCGTCCGGGAAGGGAATTGATGACTTGTGCTCGAAAGTTTCCTCTCCGATCTTTCTCGATTCTTCACTGCACCATTTTGACCACCTGGACGAAGGAGGGCAGACTACAGCTGGGAATTCACATCAATCGCGAACCAATTCCGATGCTGAATAACTCAAAAATTCTCGGAGTCACCATCGAAAGTCTGCTCGTCTTTTCGGTACAGAGCCGCAACAAAATTCTCAAGTCACCAGCTAGAAGAGCATGGGGCAAAGACAAAGAAGCGTGGTTGGTAACATTAACAGACAATTGGCCGGCCGTTTCTGAACTATGTACCGCCACTTGTGTCGCCGGGGACTAGCAGGACGCAGTGGACGAAGCTACAGACATGCCAGAACACGGCACTGCGGACCGCAACTGGTATCGCCACGGCACCACCTTCACGTCGAGGCTCAAATGCTCGTGGTGAAGGAACGCAACACGATGCTCTGTACGCAGTTCTTAGTAGGGTGTCACAGACGCGGGCACCCGAACAGACACCTACTTGCAGCAGGGCCCTCGCTTACGACTGACGGAGTTCAGAGTCCAGAGTTTCATAAAATATCGTCTGGACCCAACAGAATACCGGCAGACCATAAACGGCATTCACAGGGAGTTGGTCCCGACCTGTGAATGTCGTTTTGGGAACACAGCCACCTGACGTGGACGAGACAGAACTTCGTCTGCCTGGTGAGACTCCATGGAATAATCCAGTCGGAGTTGCACGCTTTCTGGGTCACCCGTTAGGTGAGTTCCGGAACAAACTGATCTAGGTAAAACTAAGTAACTGCCGTCCCTAAATTGGCGCGTCAGGCGCCAAACAACTGTTAAAAATCCCCATGCCCGTACAATTTGTATGGAGCATCCCACAATAACGCAGCGCTAGCTCCGAGCAAATGGAATTTTCTTTTTTTGACAGGGCGTTACGTATTGAAGTTGGATGCGAGAGACGGAAAGAAGGATAAGGTAGAAAAAAGTGAAAGAGGAAACGAGAATAATAACGAGAGGAAATGAGAAAACGTAAAAAATTACGCCGCGCTGATTTGGGGATAGCGCGCGCTGACGCTCGTTGGCAATGGAAAACGTTTAGCGCTCCAATTTACGGACGGCAGTAAGCCGCTACAACAACAACAAACTTCAATGTTTTTGCATTGCTCCCATGGAAGTTGAAGGCTCAGTTATGCATACTTGGCATTGCATGAGAGTTGACACATCAGGAATCTGTTAAATAAGCTTTGCGTGTAAGCGGTTACCCAGCATTACATATGTAAAAGTCTGTTGTTTTTTGATTTCTACGTAGAATGTCATGGCTATGCAGTGCAGTGCAAATTATGCATAACTTAACCTTGAGCCAAAATATATGTATCTACGAAACTCAAAAGAACTAAAGAATGGAGATCTCCCAAAATGAGGGATAAAAGTGTACTACCTTTAACATGATCTCGTAGCAATAACCGAGATTTGTAGGTTTTATACCCCAAGAGAACAATAAAGTTGTAATCCTTCAGATATGATTTTAGAGCAATACATTGTTGAGGGATTCACAACGGAGTCGTAAGTGTCGTATAGTTGTATGTCATAAACTTTCAAAGCTTAAATAAATGTTTAGAGAACTTAAATCCACAACCACACTGCGAAAATTCATAATATGACTTTGATGGTACTTTGCGAACCGTCTTAATATATTTTTAGGCATTTAAAGTTTACGACACACAAAAATACGATACTTACGACACCGTTGTAAATACCCCATATATTTTGCACTCCGTTGTTACTCGCTAGGTAGCAAAATAAGAGATCTTACAAAGGTTGCAATAAAAGACTGGACCTTTTGAACGTTCTCGACACAATTAGAGAGATATGTGTTTTCTTACTCATTAGTTTACTCAAAGTTTGAAGAAAAAAGGGCATTATGCACAAAAACTGAGCTTCAGGTAAAATAGAAAACCCTAACAAAAAATTAAATGAATAAAATAGTTTTGCTGTAGAGACTCAAAATATTTTGATTGAAAACGAAATTTCTTTCTCCCAAATACTACAATTTATTATTTTTTTTATAAAATTTGCAAAAGTTCAACCTCAAAGACCAAGGCACCATGAATTATCTCATACAGCGCGGAAAGGTTCGCAATCAGATGATCAATGTGCCGCAGGGATTGCCTGAACTCTTGTCGGACATCACACGAGAAGTTCTGCGCTGCCAGCCCACCACCGAATGCCTTTGCCAATTCATCATCGACTACCTTCATTCGGTGATCGTGACTCGAGAGAAAGCCAGAGGTAAAATATTAATTTTCTCCTTTCCCATATCAAATATATCTGGAATGCAGTGGCCAAAAGCATCATTGATCGCGCACTGGCGGTGGTGGACGAAATCATTGCGGACATGTGCGTATGCGATATCAGCAAGGACAAGGCGCAGCAGATGTCAATGCATATGGAGGAGTGCTTCCGACGTTTCCTCAGTCGAATGCGTTGCGAACAGCGAAAGGATATCGAAGTCGTGCGATTCGAGGAGCAGGACATGCTAAATGCGATGATCGAACGCTGCAAATTCACTGAGCAGGAATTGAGAATTTCCAAACCCATGATTGAGGCTGCCTATCGCCGTTTTATCGATGCCTATATGAAGGCTCATGAGGTATGTAGGCTCATGTTGTGGGGAAGTTGGAATCCGAATATGTTTCCATTTGTTTTGTCAATCTATTTACACTGCAAAGGACTTTGAAGGTACTGAAGAGCTATATCAGTACTTTAAGCAGCGTGAACTCAGCCGGCAGGAAGAGGAGAAGGAAAAATCGGCCGCCACTAAAATTCAGGTTTGGATATACAAATCGCGGATAGCTCAATGCGA
>NW_016160284.1:59278-67081 GCF_001687245.7 Rhagoletis zephyria
TTTTTAGGCGTTTTTTTGTCATCTTGATTTTTCGAATATTCAGTAAACCGGATTTTTACAACCGAATAAACCGTGTTTTCACCCAGTGTTTTAATAAACTAGAATCTAAAAATTTTAAATATTTATTGAAAATTTAACTTAGAATTTTTTATAATTTTAATTCAAATACTGCAAAATTTCCAAAGGCAGAAAATAACTTCAAAAATAAAATGATAACCGAACTGAAGAAGTGTGATGATGAGATGTGGTGATCTCCGAAATAGCCATCACTTCTGCCATTTTTAACCGACTTCACAAAAGGAGAAGGTTATCAATTCGTCGGAATATTTTTTTTTTTTTGTGTATGTTACCGCATAACTTTGGACCATTCTTGATTCTCGGTGAATGTCTATTTACAATATTCTATATATATATTTATGTATGTAAAGTTGGTCTGGTTCAGCAATTAGCGTGACAAAGGGCTGTTGTTTTAGCGATCGAATCTTGTAAAAGCTATACCTATGTATTTTTAGCAGTTATATTGTAGTTGATATGATTTCCGACTAAAAGTATTACTGCATTGAAAATATTTAAAATATAGCCGGTTTATCAGGATTTTCCTTAATTTCGAAATCGGGCACCGGGTTTTTCAAATTGCTATTTTTCGAATAACTCGAAAACCGGCTTACGAAAAAAGACGAATAAATAATCGAACACGGTTGCAATGAGTCCGCCATCAAGATACAGGTATAGATTCGAATTGGTGCATAAAATGCGTAAGATGAAGACGTTACGAATCCAAGACTTTAAATCAGAGGTGGGCAGCTTCAACAGAGAATTTTTGTAGTGTGCGTGCAATTGATGTCACTGTGTGCTGTTCGCAGTCGTGCGGACAGGCGCCACCCAGGGCTGCTTTAAATTAATTCAAAGAAATTAAGTATTGTTGAGAGCTGCGTACTACAATTCCGAAGGTTCGATCTCCGACTCGCGCAATTGTCAATAACTTTTTATCTTTTCTTATTTTTTTATTTTAATTTTTAATGTCTTTTTTTGGTTAATTTTATTTCATATTTTTTATTTTATAAGTGGTTCATTAAAATTTTGGGAGCTTAATTGTATTTAAAAAGTTCGCAACTACCTATAACTATATAGAAAAAAAGTAGTAATCAAATGAGTTAAACAAAATGAAATAAAAATTCTACTGGACTCGAACCCACTGACATCCTACCAGTTGCTGACGGGAGTACACACACACACACGAAGAGCGAGGTCCACGTTTGAGTAAATGGTTTGAAGTTCTGCAGCTCTTAGTCATTCCAACAAACTGATAGCACTCTTCCGATCCTCAATTTTTATATTGCACCAGGCACGAAAGTGCAGGTATTCTTCTGAAAAATTTCCTTCTAATTTTGCAGAAAAAGCCAGTTGTAATGCTTTCGTGTTTTCTTCGACTTCAACCATATAGATTTTAAAGGTTAAGTATCGCAGTTTCGAGTTTACGCGGATTTACTTTGGGTCGTGCGTGTTTTGTCACCATCAGTGTATTTTTTACCATATTGGCCGCCATAGGTACGGGCCTATTCGGCCTTAGGTCAAATCCGCCACTGTACATACATACGGTAAATAATATACCCCACAATTCAACCTTGACTTTTTGTCAAAACTTTTGCGCCTAAAACTAGTTGAACATAACCAGGACAGAAAAAAGTATTTACAGCTCTAGCAAATATAACACTGAAGATTGAGTGGAATTACTAGAATCAAACTAAGTAATCGGAAGTCACTTATGGTTACATTCACAAGCGTATCTGCGGTAAAGACGTATACCCCACCCGCCTTCACTCATATGCAGATACTGGGGCAGCGCTGTAGCCAACCAGCTCAATCAATTGAATAAAATTGTCAGCATATAAACGTATGTAGTAAGTAACACCAGATTACATATATACTCTGTGCATTGAATGTAGCGAACAAAAATCTTTAACTTTCAGCGGGCGTCACAGATTGTGGCTTTTTTGCGCTGATAAAAGGGCACCTTAAAGCAAGCAGATGACACCGAGAGACGCGGCAGCTGCAGTGAAGATGGCCAATGTGATTGCGAGTGCGGACTCGTGATGGCCAAGTGCAATTGCTGCACTCGGCAGTGTTGGGGCAGAGTTATTGTTAAGTGTTGTAACCTTTACACTACGAGTGTGCCACATGCTGAGCGCAATATCAAGCTGAGCGCTGGCCAACCAACAACGCTACTGAATAAAATTTATAAACAAAAGGTGCACAGCGCGAACTGGGATTCATGATACGGCTTTTGTTTTCATTCCACATATACATATTTACATATTCCTGCAATATTCTTCCTGGCTAAAGTACTCATCGCGGGCTAGCTACTCGGGGAGTGAGAGGAATATTTGCTCATACACACCCAGCAAGCATAAGAAATTTGGCAGATTCACGCGAACTGCAGCCAACAGATTCATGAATTAACCAGAAGGGATTGAGTAATTAAAGAAACACGCCGTTTTATTTCGCTGTGGTCATTGCTCAAGCCAGCGATGAGCTCAAATAAGAGAAGATAACAGACACAACAACAGTGACAACAAAATCAGTAGGCAAATTGTTCGTTTCGGGTGGCATTTCAATTGCAATTTACCAAGAATGACACCTACACACATTTCCAACAGCAGCCCATGCAGCGACCACCTTCATTGCACTTGCATATATTCATACATACATACATACATGCATAGCACGTTGAAAGCAACAACGATGCAAGNGTCAAATCGGCAGGCCGCCATCGAGCATACTTCGCATGCGGATTCGGAGCATTCTGAGCGCGGCGGGCCGAATTAATTCATTCATTCATGACTTGGTTCCGTTGAAACACTAAACCAGTGGCAACATGCAGTGGCAGCAGTTAGCGGGGCGAATCAAGGGGCGGGTGCTGGCGACTGCTTGACGATGCAAATCAACAGCCAATAAGCAACGTACGGCTTCCTCTACTTCGTTCCGTATCTGTGCGCCCGACATTGCTCTAGCAAAGCGAGTGTGTGGGTTGCATGATATGTGCCCGCGTTGCATGCAACATTAGCTGTCCGTTACTAATGAATCATTTTATTGTGTTGTTGCTGATGGGATACGACTTCTGCCGCAGCGGATTATGGCTACTGTTTTCTTCAGTGCGCTTGAGGATCACTGCGGGGTACCGGGGTACCGGAGGGACGCACGCGAGTATTTTTCGCGAATTAATTATGCACACCTTCGTTCACTTCCGAAACTGTTTTGCTGTGTGTGCGCGCTCTTCCGAACTTCTCTTCACTTGCCTTCTTGCTGCCACATGTGCGGCGGTGCGGGTCTTGATCTCTGCACCACTGTGTTAATTGCTGGTTCGGCCTGCCCACCCGTCTAGTTGATTGTACAATCATGGCAGCGAGGGTACGGCGATACAGACGCAGGCGCAGATAAGAACATTCGAATGGCTTTATTTAGTGTGAATTTGTTGAAGTTTTGGTTGGAGGTGCCTTGTTTGCTGCCTTTTTTCTTTCAAAATGCTTTACTCGGACACTTGATGATGGTGTAGTATCAGTGTCAGGATTCTTAATCCTTTGAGACTTAATTGGGCCACACAGCGCCATATTTACAGTGTTGGTTTAATGAAACCAAACTAATTTGCATATCAAATAAAAAAAATGAATGTGGCTTAAATGATTAGGAGTTTAATTAACTTAACGGGCATGTAATGCAGTTCGCTCGAAAGGACCACACATATGAAGTTAATGATTACCTTTTGTTATTTCTTTAATTGATTTTTAAATTCCAATACACAACCGAAAGCCAAATGCAAAGGAACTACCCACTAGAACTTGAAGGGAGATCTGCCAATGTGAGGAATAGAAGAGTACTCCTTTTGGCCTGATTTCGGAGCAATAGGGGAGATTTGTTGGTTCTGACCTCCTTTGTAACTTGCTTAGGAGTCCAATCGAGGATCTCCTAAGTGAGCAGCAAAATAATACTCCCTGAGGCATGATTACGGAGCGATAACTGAAATTTGTCGGTTTTGTACTCCGTTATTACGCGCTTAGGAGCAAAAAGCGATGTCTCCTAAGAGAATAATCCAGGAGTATTCCTTTTGATTGATAGGGGAGCTATAGGCACCTCTTTCAAAAGAAATTGTGCATTATTGGAAAAATTTATCATAAGGAAAACTACAGAAAATATTTAATATAGAAACAATATAAGGAGGGTCCAATAATTAAATGTCGATAGCACACATTTAAGTGAAGTTCCGTCGGTATGTATTGCAACCGTAGGTTAAATTTATTAAATATGCTATTATATAACGCTAAATACTTTTCAGATTGAGCGAATTAGTATCAGCACTTACGTATGACCCCCTAGTTTTAACGTTTATGTAATGCCGGTCCAGGGCTTTTACTGGGTGACATAGATATCACCGTAAATATTATGCCATCGGAAAATGGCTTTTTTTTCTCCGCCCTTATGTATATAGTAAAAAAAATATTTTGAATTGTTTTTCTGTCATACTTATAACCCGTATATCCCA
Source organism: Rhagoletis zephyria (assembly GCF_001687245.7). Taxonomy (NCBI): domain Eukaryota; kingdom Metazoa; phylum Arthropoda; class Insecta; order Diptera; family Tephritidae; genus Rhagoletis; species Rhagoletis zephyria. The sequence goes on from NW_016160284.1 coordinate 63,816, forward strand.
CCCATCTGTCCACACCCTAGTGATCCTCCTTTCGTCTTCCACTTCCCTTACTTTCTCTTTCTCACGTTAACACCATCCCTGATACAAAAGCCCGAGCGTACGGAAGGGAGCCGACAACTTCACTCTTCTTCACTTAGCCATTTTTGGAGCATACATATAAAACCGATTGGTATCAGTGAATACCTTAATAAAGAAAAAAAAAGTAACTGCCATGGATAACTAGATATGAAACTCTCTCATTTTTTCTGAGAGCGCGCCCAGGAACTCGTTTTCGTACTTGGCAGCACTGCCAATCCCTGGGCAGATAAACAGCTGACACGCGAACTGGCGAGCTACCACTAGACGTGTGGAAAATCCATCACATTGAATTCAGTGGATTTCTTCTTCCCGCATTTTTTTAATATTACTATAAAACAGTATTTGTAACTAAACGCAATTTTCCTGGCAATATAAAAAGTGAAATATCAAATAGATATGAAGAATATTGCAACTTTTGTTCGTTGTGTTTAATCAAAAGTTTCTCCATAAATTTCTCTATAAATGCCCATACATGTTTTCGTCACAGTGGCTCTACTGGAGAATGTTATAAAAAATACACACTTTGACAGCGCTCTCACGAGAAAAAGAGTTTCATATCTAGTTATCTATGTAAGTGCGCCTGGGCCACACTGGAGAAGTGAAACTTACGTTACATACATACTTATTTTGTCTCATAACCAATATACATACATACATATGCCATACAAACACGATTGAGAGAATACAAAGGTTGCGCCGATCTCGGACCGCTATTCCTCTCTTAACGAATTTGAAAGAATCGTTGTTTGCATGACGTCACACTTGTGAAACTTGTTTACGTTTTCCTTGCAACATTTTTTCTTCTTCTTCCATTCTTGCTCACGTTTTGGCATTTCTCTCTCGCAATTGCACCAGTGTGACGTCACACAAAAGTTATTCTCAAAAATCCTCTCTGATCGGCGCAACCTTGTATTCTATCATTCTTGCCATACATACACACATCTGCTTTTGCTTAAGGTTATATTTTTTGTCTTTTTTCTTTCTAAGTAGATACCTACCTCTACCCCTGTTCGCTCTAATTAGATTTATGTTATTCTGTTTTCCTTTATCTTCATTTTTATCTTTATACTCTATCGATAACAAAATCGATAGTGAAATCCAACGAAATATCGATAACAAAACCGATAAAAATATCGATAATAAAATCGATGAAAAATTCGATAAAAATTTCGATAATATTGGTAGCAAAATCTATTAGAAAGTTGATAAAAATATCGATAAAAATATTCATAACAAAATCGATAAAAATATCCATAACATAATCGATAAAAAAATCGATAAATACAGATGAAAAACGATAACAAAATCTATAAATATCGATAGCAAAATCGATAAATATCGATGAAAATATTGATGCCCAAATCGATAAAAATATCGATGAAAGTATCCAAGTAAATATCGATAACAAAACACACTGATGAACCGTTGCACCATTTCCGTGTGCAATTTCCGTTGAATTTGCCAATTTACTCCCAACCAACCAACCGCCGCTGAAGAAGTTTCATCTCAAAAATATTTTAACTTTTTAATCGGAACTCGAGCGTTTCATTTTAATAAGAAGGAGCAATTTCGCGTTTAAACATTTGTCATGTTTCATATTCCATCCTGTTTTTAACCGACTTCCAAAAAAGGAGGAGGTTATCAGTTCGTCGGAATTTTTTTTTTTTTTTTTTTTTTATGTATGTTACCGCATAACTTTGGACCACGTCAACCGAAGTGTCTCAGAGGTGGTCCCATACTAATCTGCTTAAGATCCGATCAGCGGATCATGAGATATATATACAGTGTTATCTGGCTGGAGTGAACACCCGATGCTACGAACACCTCGAAAGAGTGAACATGAAAATTTTTCCATTGAGTATTCTATAGAGTGAACAATTTTGTGTCTTTGTAGAGTGAACAAAATTTAAAACCAATTCCTTCCAAATTCAAAACTGTAACGACAAATTTAATAACAAAAAGGTGAATCCCTTCGGCAGGCCGATCCCGTAAATCCCCGTATCAGGGATCTTAACTCGGAGATTCGGCAACTAGTGAACGTAAATAAGCGGAAGAAGTGGGAAGACCATCTGTAGACCTGTAACTTCGCCTCTGGTGTGAGCAAGCTTTGGCCAACCGTGAGGTGATTGTCCACCGGGGAAACCGTCCAACAAAGGAGAGTCTTCTCGCCCGATAGCTATATAGAACTATTCAAGTGACGCTACTAGAAGACAAACGGTGGGCTGCGAAATACCTGAGTAGTCGTCAGTGATCTTTAGAGACAAATCGAGCAAACCTAGGAAAATAAAACAGCGAGTTCAACAGGGTGGCGCCCTTTCCCCACTACTGTTCAACATTTACATTTCTACGCTCCCTCAACCACCAGAGGTAGTCTCGATTGTCTCTTATGCTGACGATTGCTCGATAACGGTTATTTCACCGAGCTTTCTCGCTTCGTCACTACACGGAGCCTAACCCTCTCCCCTACAAACAAAGAACAAAGAAACGTTGCTGGCAACGTACAAGGCAATTGGCCGCCCGGTTCTGAACTATGCAACGCCTGTGTGGTTATCGGGGACTAGTAGGACGCAGTGGATGAAACTGCAGACTTGCCAAAACACGGCACTCAGACAACGACAGGATGCCTTCTGATGAGNACGTGTGCTCTTCCGATCTGCAGACTTGCCAAAACACGGCACTCAGACAACGACAGGATGCCTTCTGATGAGGCCAATATGCTCCCGATTAAGGAGCATAACACAATGCTCTGCAAGGAATTCCTAGTGGGGTGTCACCGTGTTAGGTACCCGAACAGACATCTGCTTGCGGAAGAACCCTCGCGACGGCATGTCAGAAGGCATCTTTATGAACTGGCGGGCGAAGTCCGGAATTCAAAAAACTACCTCTGGACCCAACAGCCTACCGACAGTTATATAGACTCTCGATCTGTGTATGCCGTTCTGGGCACGCAACCACCAGACGTTGTCGAGACAGAGCTTCGTCTGCCTCGGGAGACTCGGACCCCAAAGCCCAACTTCGATCTGGCTACTGCAGCAGGTTGAACTCATACTTGAGCAGAATAAATGCAGATGTGCTAAATGAATTCCCCGCACTCGGAGAGAAGCCCCATGACTCGCAGCATCTCTTCGCATACCCACTTAACCCCACCCTGCTAACGCCTCTGGCCTTATGGACAGACCCCATCGAGG